>NC_057803.1:386638766-386925239 GCF_018294505.1 Triticum aestivum | reverse complement strand
GGATCCCCACGCTGCCGTCACCGCTACCCCGCCGTAGTCGCCGCCGACCTCGCCGGACCTCGCTGAGGTAGCCCGCCGCCGCCGCCGGTTTTCTTCAGAAAATCGATCGTTTTTTTTGAAACCCTAGTTTTTTATTTAGATCAGTTTTATTTTTGTCGGTTTAGTAATTTAGCGAACGCCCGTTTATTTCTAGGGTTTTTCCATGATTATTTTCGATCACGGTTCGTTCGTTCGTTCATTCGTTAGCCTGTTTGTCAGATTTTCTTTTTCCAAGGTTTTTCTGCGATTATTTTCGATCACGATTCCTGCCCTAATCTTTGTTTTAGTATAACTTTTCGGTCGTTTATCGGAGTCAGGCCATTCAAGCGCCTAGATCTTTGTTTCGAAGCCCTCTTTCTATTTAACCAACTTGAACAAGATTTTGCTACTATAAAATCTGACTTAAGTCTCGATTAGTAAAATGATCTTGTTTCTTTCGCAGTTTGAGTTTCGTTGCTTCATTTGGTTTGATTCTTTTTGCAAACCGGAGTTCTGAAGTTGAACTTTCTGGTTAGATATTTTATTTGAGTTTTACCCGTGCTTCTAGTTGAGTGCTTATTGTATGCTTGTTTGTTTGTGATAGAGTACCCAGAGTGCGAAGCGTGCTACTACAAGTCTCTAGGTTTCATGGATCATCATCAAGGCAAGTAACACTTTGATCATACCCTTTTACTACCCAGTTTTATTTGCATTTGATCAATCCTAAAAAAATTGCATGATTAGGATCTGATTAAATTGTGCGTTTTGGAAAGTAGATGAGGTAGTACCTATTCACCTATTTATTTTCAAACCTTGGGAGTTACTTCTACGTTGCTTATATTGATATGCTATGCTCGTAGACGTGGATTGGGTTTGACTGGATTCATGACAGGTGTGAGTTATCAATTAATGGTTCAACTTAAGGTGGCAACTTAAATACACATCTGGGTGGATTGCTTGTGGGCACCTGGAGAACCCAGTGTTGTCCTAGGATATCCGAGAGGACCCGTGTGATCATCCTACGGCCCGCCACCCAGGCTCAAAGGGATCATAAGATTATTCATGCTAGAAACTTCCGTGTGCAGCCACAAGTTATTATGGGCTCTAGCATAGTTGAGTAAGTTGCGAGAAGCTCTTGAAGAGGTAGATTAGTAGATGTAGTGGGTTGTAGGTGGTACTGTCTACCCAAAGTAGAGAGTTAATGCTTCAGAAAGACTGTGTCTCTAATCTCTGACCATGGATGTATTCGAGTCTTGTGGGGAAAAGTGCACAAACCTCTGCAGAGTGTACAAACTAATCATGGTTAGCCGTGTCCCCGGTTATGGACATCTTGAGTATCTGGTTCTTGGATTATCATGTTGATCTCATCACTCTTAATATAATTTGATTGGGTTTAATGATGATGATTAATTGGGATTGAGTTGGAGGAACGTTCTCAATGTTTAACAACCACCATGATAGTTAAATAAAATTTATTCCTTTGTTTTAGGGAAAATTTGGCTTTATGCAAAACAGTCACCATAGAGCTTACCACCAGCCAAATATGCATGTAGTGATAGCAATTATTCTGTTCATTACTCTCTATGTGTTACCTTGCCAGCATACTCCATGTGCTGACCCATTTCGGGCTGCAACGTTCATGTTGTAGACTTTTCAGACGACGAGTAAGGAGCCATAGGTCATTGTCTTACACTTAGTGATGCCGTTAGAGTTGATGGACTCACTTTATCTTCCAAGCCTTCAGCTGTTATCATTTTAGATGGCCTTAAGCCATATTTATTGTAATAGGTTCTCTTTTGAGACATTCGATGTAATAAGTGTGTGATTGCTACTCTGTTATAAATCCTCAAGTACTGTGCATGTCAGCATTACCGATCCAGGGATGACACTGATGCACAGAGATCAGACTGTTTGAGGTCTGGTCGCTACAAGATGGTATCAGAGCACACGCTGACTGTAGGACACGACCACTAAGCTAAAACCCTAGATCACTACTCTCTTCTCATTTCTGACTCCTCTCCCTTTTCTACTCTTTAGGATGGCGGATGCAAGGAACAAGTTCACTCAACCGGATGAAGATACACCTTTTGGACGAAACTTGAAGGAAGTCACTAGGTACCTGAACATTGGAATACCAAGCTTCACCAAGACCTACAACGCCACTTTACCAGAAGAGGAATGCTGGATGATTTAAGTTCAAGTTCCAGGAAGGACGTTCATGCCAGTCACTGAGCCCATAGAGTTTTCCTTTGATACCCCAACCTGGAGTCTAGGCTAGAGCATGGCAGCCCACATCACCATGGGACGTATTGGAGAAGTTTACCACAAGGATCTCAAGGATACTATCTACCAGATTTGTGGGCGCCGAGGTAAGCAATGGGAGATGATCAGCACCAGGAAGGATAGGCCCATTGCAGCTTTCATCCAGGAGTTAAATTAGCACATTCGTCACTAGGAGAACCACTCCTTCCTACTTGTGCAGGCGCACGAGGATGACCTGCTCACCCCGCGCATGGGCCGCTCCAGCGCCCGAGGGCCCAGCAGCGCTGGCCTGCTGCTTCCTCTCCAACCTGGGCCAGGCCCGTGGTGAGCGCCCGTTAAAAACTCTGCCTATGCATCTTTTAGCTATATAGCGCTGGTTTGGACTTAGTGATTTAAGTCCTTTTGTGAAACAGCATCATGTTGCATTCTTGTGGAGCTAATAACTTTGTGCATATATGTCCAATTGTGATGGTTTTTGATATGTAAATGCATCTACTCTCTATGCTCTACATGTTGGTGTAGCTTGCATGCATGTTACTGTTCATATTGATACCTTAATCATTGTTGCAAAAGTGCTAAATGTTACAATCTGCTGGAAACTGCCGTGACTTGCTGATTTGTCTTTTTCATAGCATTTTGTGTGTTTATCTTTGGAGCATCATGTCAACATGTTTTAAGAGTGTATTCATGTCATTTTTACAGTGGTGCAATCCATGTATATTTATGTGCCCTGTGGTGACTAGCACAAGCATGCAAAGTAGGCTACTTGTTGTTGTTGTTGATTTTAGTGATGCAATCCATGTATATTTATGTGCCCTGTGGTGACTAGCACAAGCATGCAAAGTCTGAACCTGCTATATTATGTTGCCATGTTAACCTGATGCTACAAGTGAATCCATGCATATTTGGGAGATGCTTAGTAATGATGTCTTGTAGATCTTGTTATGATCTATCCATCCATGCTCTTGTTTGCAATTATGGCCTTCTGTACCTTGTTAGTACCATGCTCTAAATTTGCTAAATAATGTTTCTATCAGCATGTTATCAGTAAGTTCATCTTTGCCTTGTGAATACCTAGTTTTCTATGCATCCTATGACCATGTTCTTTCCATGAGTAGCTGCACAACTATGCCTTCTTGCTGTTGGTTACATTCACTAGCCATGATACACTTTATGTTGAGTAAACCAAGCTTGCAAACATGTCTACTTGTCGCTGTGTCTGCCATGTCTAGCAAATTCCACCAAGTCTGTGAATCTGTTATCGTTTGCATTCTTGCCATGATGTTTTGAGCATATTCTAGTGGTTTCTAGCAGCAGATCAATGATCATGTTTTGTAGTGCTCTACCTATACGTGCTAGCCATGCCCTTTGATGCCATGAAATGTTCCTGTAGCATATACTTTTGTTGCCTCAAAGTATGCATCATGACTCTGTTTTCAGCCTTACTCTATTTTTCCCTAAGTCTGAGAATCTGTTATGACTTACAACCTTGTCTTGATGAATGCCATTATTCTAGTGGTTATATGGAGACGCTTAGTAATCATGTTTTGCCATGTTTAACATGTACTTTAATGCCATGCTTTTGCTTGTCATGTTCTTGCACTGTAGCCTCATTGTTTCATGCCTCCAATATGTCAACATGTTATTTCTGCTCACATGCATGCCCTGTTTTTCACTATCATAATCTGTGTTGTTAAGTTGCCTTTTGCATTGATCATGTTGGATTAGTATTGATGCCTATGAACCTGAAACTTGATGATAATTGAAGCATGCAATATGTACTTTGAGTGCATATCAAGTTTGTGTCCATTTATTTCCTATACCATGTTGTTTCCTTGATTGCAAAGTGCTTAGTTGCTGTTTTGGTCAGATTGTGTCTGAAATTTGTATTGAGTGTATGTGTTGATCGGTGGCTCCATTTGGAGCATGCTCTACATGAAACTTGCTTGGTTTTGCATGTTGTTTCATCATGCGATGTTGAATCCATGTTTTGGAGTGCTTGTGATTGTGTTTTGCTTGTATTTGCATCAATGCCATGTTTAACTTGTTTTGCTCATATCCTCTAGGCCGTAGCTCCGAATTAAATGAACCTTATATGTAACTTGACTAGAAAGACATGTAGATCATATAGGTGCACTTTAACTTGCTGTTTAACAACTTCAACATAATGTGTTATTTAGATCTGGACCTCTCGGAGTAAATGACCACGGGTAGCCTCCCGGCTCCCTATGGAATTTCAAGACATCGGGGCTAGCCGCGCCCCTCACACCTCCTGGACGGGACGGTCGGCTTGTTGGGACAGCTGGTCTAGGAGGCCAGTTGCTAGAAGGCGGCCAGATACCAGAAGGTGGATGCGAGATGGCCAGCCTCTAGTAGGCGGCCCCTCATGTCCTCAATGTTTGCACCCACATAACTGTGACGGGACGAGGCGTGGCTACAATGTGACCTGCCACCCCCGAATCTAGGGTTGAGCGCGGCTACAATACGGGCGTACCAAGCGGATACCCCTCAACCAACAGGGTACTGTAGACACACAAGTCGTGACATTACCTACTACCTGTCGGCGGCCCTACCTGTTGGCGAGCCCTAGAAGGCGACGAATCCCCAGCAGGTGGCAACGGGGGCAGGCCGCCTCCTAGAAGGTGGCCCCTCCCACCCTCAAAGTCCGCGCGCCATTGACCAGAAGAGACGGGGAGTGTCTACGGTGAACGCCCACCAGGCGGCGGTACTTTAGCCACACTTCCCCCGGCAAAGCATCCATCATCAGTAGAAAGGCTACAGTACAAAGCGATCAATCAAGCCCGCAAGCGGTGGGCGCGGCCTGTCGGCCGACTACACAATAGCCGATGGGACCCACCGAGCGCCGGGCCCCAGCAGCCGGCCAAGAAGCCGGCGTCTAGAGACACTGACGGTCGGGTCCTACACCCAGCCAGATTTCCATTGTACCCCTAGGGGGTAGTCCTATATAAACCCCCCAGGCTTCCCCATGCAAAGGGTTCAGACCTTAGAGATCACACACACCATTGTAGAGAGATGAGTAGGGCTAGCCTTGTTTTTCTTCCTCCTCTAGCAAAACAGCTCAAGGAGCAACTTGTAGCTCCTCTATTTGATCATAGTCATCATGCGGAGATCCCATAGAGCAGGACTAGGGGTGTTATCTCCACGGAGAGCCCCGGACCTGGGTAAGATTCGCATGCGCATGCGGTCTCGCTCACTCCCGCTTCTAGAGCTCGGCAATGTACTCTTGTACCTCTTCATGATTAGCCACCCCCTGGCATATGTCGCTACACATCCGCGACATTTAGCACCCACCGTGGGTAAGGTGCACCAGATAGACCAAGTGATTGACTCCATAGCCGGATGCGAGCTGTTGAGTTTTTTGGATGCCTACTCCGGTTACCACCAGATCAAGCTAAACCCGACCGATTGGCTGAAGACTGCCTTCATCACACCATTCGGATGGAAGGTGTCATTTTCTTTGACTCCTTCATGGGGTCCTAGCCGGTCTCTGAGAGTCCGATGCTCAATAGCCAGCGGGGAGGCGCGCCTCTCCATGCGCGGGGGAGGTGGACGATCGCCCTGCTGCTCGACTGCTCGAGGGCGGCCATCTTGGTGGATGCGAGCTCGGATAGACCAAGTGATTGACTCCACACCCGAATGTGAGTTGTTGAGTTTTTTGGATGCCTACTCCGGCTACCACCAGATCAAGCTGAACCCGGCCGATTGGCTGAAGACTGCCTTCATCACACCATTCTGAGCCTTCTGCTACCTAACCATGACATTCGGCTTGAGAAATGCTGGTGCCACGTTTCAGCGTTGCATGGAGAAGTGCCTCCTCAAGCAACTCGGCAGAAATGCCCACTTCTATGTAGACAATATTGTGGTGAAGACGGAGAAGCATGGCACCCTCCTGGATGATCTCAATGAGACTTTTGACAATCTGGGCCATTTTCAAATCAAGCTTAACCCGGAGAAGTGTGTCTTTGGAGTCCTAGCTGGCCAGCTCCTTGGTTTCCTTGTTTCAGAACGCGGCATTGAGTGTAACCCCGTGAAGATCAAGGCCATTGAGCAGATGCAAAGACCTACCCAGCTGCGGGACGTCTAGAAGTTCACCGGGTGCTTGGCATCTCTCAGCCGCTTCATCAGTCGGTTGGGTGAGAAGGCCTTGCCCCTGTACGAGTTAATGAAGAAGATGTTGACCACGCCACCTGTCCTAGCGGCTCCGGCTGCTAAGGAGCCAATGCTCCTCTACATTGCCGCCACTAGCCGAGTGGTCAGCACAGTCATCGTCGTTGAACGCCTAGAAGACGGAAGAGCATAGCCGGTCCAGAGGCCCGTTTACTACCTGAGTGAAGTACTGTCCGCCTCCAAGCAGAAACCCCCATTACCAGAAGATGTGCTACGGCGTGTACTTTTCCAAGAAGAAGCTCAAGCAAAATTTCCAGGAGCACTCCATCACGGTCATCTGCACCGCCCCGCTTGCTGAGATCATAGGCAACAGATATGCATCAGGTTGGGTGGCAAAGTGGGCCATCGAGCTGGCTCCCTACACCATCCTTTACCGGCCCCGCACCGCCATCAAGTCCCAAGCGCTGACCGACTTCCTCGTCGACTAGGCCAAGACCCAGTACCCGCCGTCAACGCCGGACTCCACTCATTGGCGGATGCACTTTGACGGCTCGAAGATGCGCACCGGTCTTGGAGCCAGCATCATCCTCACCTCTCCCAAAGGCGACAAGCTCAAGTACACACTACAAATTCACTTTGCCGCCTCCAACAATGTGGCTGAGTATGAGGCACTCATCCACGGCAAGGTAGTCAGAATCCCGATTCGACTACTGGAATCCTACGACTTCACGACCCTACGGAAGCATGTCGATCTAAATCCCACTATGAATCTGGATCAGGTAGAATCCATGTTGAGTCACGATTCAAATCATAGAATCCTCTACAAAACTATACAATCCCGACTATGATATGGACTACATCCGATTCTACTAACTTATTTAAGCCATTTGTTTAGTTGTAGAAAAATAATAGGCCATCATCCAAACCCCTTCTCATATATCTCATGGACCTTTATTCCCCTCCCAAGTCCAAACGCTCGGTCGCAGACACCTTTGATCCATCTCTCAAAAACCCTAGATCGAAATTGAGGATCAGGCTTATCGACATATGGAATTGGCGTGAAAAGGAGGATGCTTCAAGATTGATCGGAGAAGGAGAGCAAGACCCTTCAAGGTTTAACAAGTGATCGACTATTCACGCACTCTAAAAAGAACATTAGTAAATTTCATGCATTGAAGGTTTAGATGTTCTATATATTTCCCTCTCATACATGTTTCATACATGCGAGCTACATGGTAGGTTAGCCATAAAAAGAAGTGGAATACAACTAGCATTGATGTGTATGTTCTTCGCTCCTTATTTAGTGTCAAAACTCTATAGAACCTATATAAATTTCTTGTGTGCGTACAAAATATCTTATTTGAGTAAATCTAGTAGAATCCTTAATTCCATGACTCGATCTTACGACTCGACTCTGTCTGAGGAAAACCGATCCGAATCTGAATCCCGACTTTGACTACCTTGGTCCACGGGCTCCGACTGGCCAAAGAAATTGGCATCCCCTGAGTACTCTGCTATGGCGACTCGGACTTGGTGGTCCAACAGTCGTCTGGCGACTGGGACGCCAAGGATGCAAACATGGCGAGCTACCGCTTCCTCGTCTAGCAGATCTACAGATATTTTGACGGGTGCGAGTTCCTTCACGTGCCACGGGCCGACAACGAGCAAGCAGATGCACTGGCATGGATCGGCTCCACCCGACAAGCAATACCAGCCGGCGTCTCCCACCAGTGCCTTCGCAAGCCGTCTATCAAGCCTTCACCGGAATCAGAGTCCATCTTTATGCCGGCTGCTCCCGGAAGAATCGGATCTGGCTCGGGAGCTGCAACAGCCGACCCGGGGACTTCGGCAGGCGGTGCGGGGACTGCAGCAGTCGCACCCGGCCTGGGGACTTCAGAACCCGGCCCGAGGACTGCAGCAGGTGGCCCGGGGACTTCGGCAAATGGCTCGGGGATTGCAGCAGTCGCACCTTGCCCAGGGACTTCAGAACCCAACCCATGGGCTACAGCAGGCAGCCCGAGGACTTTAACAACGCAGAAAGCGGTGGCCGGCTCCAACCTCTCGCCTCCTAACACAACCGCCATCCTACCGGTGGCCGTGATGACAGTGATTGAAGCATCATTATGGGCGCAACCCATCCTCAACTTCCTAGTGAATGGAGAGCTACCAATCAACGAAATTTTTGCCCGGTAGGTGCAAGGCGGGGCAGCAGCATAAACAATAGTAAACAGAGAGCTTGTCAGTCACAGTGTGATTGGCGTGTTCCAACGCTGGGTAGAGCCGGAGAAGGGTAGAGCAATCCTCAAAGATATTCATCAAGGCGAGTGCGACCACCACGCGGCCTCCAGATCCCTTGTCGCCAAAGCTTTCTGCCATGGTTTCTTCTGGCCGGCTGCTCTGGATGACGCCAACGACTTGGTCAAGAAGTGTAACGGATGCCAACGTTTCAGTTCCAAGCAACACCTGCTGGCTTCTACGCTCAAGACCATCCCCCTCACTTGGCCTTTCGTTGTCTGGGGGTTGGACTTGGTGGGCCCATTCAAGACATCACGCGTCGGCATGACCCATCTGCTTATCACCGTGGATAAGTTTACCAAGTGGATTGAAGCAAAGCCAATCAGGAAGCTGAGTGGTCCGACTGCTGTGACTTTCATCGCAGACATCACTGTCTGGTATGGTGTACCACACAACATCATCACCGACAACGGCACAAATTTTGCCAAAGGAGCCTTAGCCCGTTTCTGCATGACGCAGGGCATCCGACTGGACTTGGCGTCTCCTACCTATCCGCATTCAAATGGTTAGGTTGAGCGAGCGAACTGCCTCATCTTGTCTGGCATCAAGCCCCGAATGGTCGAGCCGCTGGAGCGTTCGGCCTGCTGCTCGATCAACGAGCTGTCAGCCGTCCTTTGGAGTCTCCAGACCACATCGAACAAAGCAATAGGCTTCACTCCTTTCGTCCTCGTGTACGGGGCCGAGGCCGTCATCCCAGCTGACATCAAGTTGGACTCACCTCGCGTCACCATGTACATGGAGGCAGAGGCGAAGGAAGCATGAGAAGATGACGTCGACTTGCTGGAAGAAGGTCGGCTGCTAGCACTCAGCCGGTCCACCGACTACCAGTGAAAGGTCAGGCCTCGATCCTTCCAAGAAGGGGACCTTGTGCTCCGACGGGTCCAACGAATAGGCGGCCAACACAAGCTCTCGGCCCCATGAAAGGGCCCTTTTGTCATCAGCAAAGCCTTGGGCAACGACTCCTACTACCTCATTGACGCGCAGAAGCCTAGGGCGCGCAAGAGGGACGATTCCGGCAAGGAGATGGAGCGCCCATAGAATGTAAATCTCCTCCGAAGATTTTACAGTTAATGCAGTATGTACCACACTACCTTTTGTATTAAGAGCAAAGACATCGGGTCCCTCAGGGAGCACTCGGGGATACCCTTTTTATCTATATGATAAGATTATTCTTATGAATGTGTTATTCTTTTCTTCCGCCTGGCACCGGGTCCGACCAGTCGGCCCGGGGGCTTGCCGCCTTGTCCTATGTTGATAATACCCGCAGTCGGACAAGTAGTGTGCTGACATCTAAGCCCTCTCTTGCAACAAGGCGCAGCTCGCAGAGCGACTATCCGGACGGCAAGAGCTAAAGGCGGGAAATGGTGTCCACATGAAAAATGACTAAGGAAATAACATCAGCATAGGACAAGTTGGCTCCTTGCCTCACCGTTCGTCTGCTAAGCAGCCGGCCGACCAGCTTCTCACTTGAATTGCTACATTCTAGGCAGCCAAATTACTTGTCTATTCTAAAAACTGCTAAGTCCCTGACCCAGCCACAGACCGCAGAGCGGCTGTCCAGCAGCCAAAGGAAGACGGCAAAGGAAAAAGACAAAACAGAAGAGAAAAGCAAGGTAAAAGTGGAACCCGACAAAGCACACACTTGTGCTAATAAATTAATTTACATAAGCAAAAGGCCCTTGGCCAGCATTCAAGAGAGTTTGAATACACCCCCAGCGGTTTGAATTGCGTGAATTTAACATACTTGTTCAAAAGATTACAAGAACAAGAGATAAAGATAAGTTGGCCGCCTAGGCCAGAGGTGCGGCAGGCGGATCTGACGGGTCGGCGGAGGCTGAGGCACCGGGTGGTGGAGCGGCAGACTGGTGGGTCTCGGCCTGGTCGGCACCAGCAGCAGTCGGGTCGCTGACACGTGGCTCGTTGGTCGAAACTTGGTCGGGCTGAGGCCAGCCGTCTGCTCCATCATCCGACGCGTCATCTTCATCGTCCTCATCTTCTTTGTCCTCCCCCTCATCGCTGGAGGTGATCTCCTACGCCGAGTCCTCCCCATACTCCGGGTTCAGCCTGAACCAGTTGGGCGACACTTCGTTGCCTTCCTCGTCCAGCTCAGGGATGAAGATTGTGGTGTTGGCATACTCGGCGATCTCCGCGACGCGTTGAGTGAGTGCCCTGCTCGCCGCCGCCAGCTCCGGAACGGCCTCCTGCTGAAAGGTGGCCAGCTGGGACAGATCCAGGCATGGATACCATGCCTTGACAAACTCCAACGCTGTCTTGGCGCCTGCCCGAGCCACGGCGCCCTTCCAAGCCTCAAAGCGGCCGAATGCTTTCTCCAGCCAGTTGGCAGTCCGACTGGGGGTGCGTGGGATCTAGGCATCCGGCCAGAGGGCAGTCAGCACCTGAGCCCCGACGCAATGTAGGCAGTGGAGCATCCGATGAGCCGGCTACAGGCGCGCTTGGATGGCGAGAAGCTGCTCGCTGAGTGTCTGGGGCACGTTGGGCGCGATTTTTGCACCAGCCCTTCTTCGCTTGTTGCGGCGTGCCTCGATGGCCTAGCTGACGGCGTTGGCTTGACCGGGAAAGAACTCTGCATAAGAAAAAAGAAGTCAGAACCCGGAAGCCGGCTCATACAACAGTCGGCGGCTGAACAAAAGGAAAAAACAACTCACCATCGATCATATCCTCAATCTCGCCGTAGCCGTCGGACAAGGCCTTCTCCTTCTCAGTCTAATTCGAATGATGAGTATGGAACTCGGCTTGGAGGTTGGCTTCGCTCTCCTTCAACTTATGGAGCTCCGCCTTGTGTCGCTCTGCCTGGTCCGCCAGCTCCTTTGTCAGGCGGTCGCACTCCTTGGCCTCTTGGATGTGCTCCAGCTCCTTGGTATGGAGCTCGGACTCAACCTCACCCAGGCCTTTCCGCAAATCTTCGGCGGCTTCTGCAAAGACAAAGGAAAAGATTAGTACCAAAAAAATGAGTAGTTGATGGGAGATCCTGCCCGATTGCTCAGCAGTCGGCCAGCGTCTTCAAGGGCTACACCCAGCAGGTGCACTGACGCGCCCTCGCGAGTAAAAAGATAGAGCACTCACTCTGGCTCTGGTTGAGGTCGGCGGTCTGCTTGGCCCTCTCTGGGACTTTAGAGTTGTAGGCCGCCATGCGGACGTTGTGATAATACTGCAATGAAAGCAACAAAAGGAAAAGACAAGTCAGCACTCGGAACTAACTTGAAGTTCCGAGCCTCTTGCTCAGCAGCCGACCTGGAACTCAGGGACTACACCCAGTGGGTGCGCTGGCGCGCCCCTGCGATAGATTGCAAGGAACAAAAACAAACAGCAAGAAACCTACCCGGATGGCTGCTGGCGTTGCCAAAAACTCCTGCATATATTGCTGGAGGGCGGCGCCTTGGGCGTTGAACCGGGCCTGGACGTCTTACACGACTACGTTCGACAAACCTATGCTACCCCCAAACATCCAACCTGGCGGGGCGGCACTGGTGGCCTCGGTGTCAGGGGTCGACGAGCTGGCGTCCCTAACCTCCAATGGCCACGGCACTGAGACCACCTTCCCCAAACACTGGCGCATCGGAGAATGGGCCACGGGAGTCGGCCCACCATTAGTTCACCGCCAGACGCCGGCACCAGCAGCGCCTCAGGCCGATTGCCCGACGCGCCGGCAGTCGGCCCATGCAGAGGTGCCTTCGCCTCCAAGAAAACGGGGTCGCCCCCTCCCCTCTCCAAGGCCGGCTGTTCAACGCCGGTATCTCCTGTCGGTGTCTGGCCCATGTGGCCAGCCATGTTTGTAGGTAACACCTCCGAGTGGCCTATGTTTTGCCGGAGTGTTGATTAATTTCCGTTCCGGCCAATTTCAGGCGCTCGATATGTCCTTCTTTAGCAAAGGTCATGCCGGATTTTTCCATGAAGTTTGGCATGACTTGTGCTAGAATATGTACGAAATATCGAGTGGCCTAGATTTTCTAGAAACATAATTAAACGACATTTCGGGTTGACTTTAAGTCCGTCCAAGATCCATACATGACAACCAACAAATGAGTGAGGGAGAAAGTCTGCAGCATATATGAGAAAAGAAGAATCCCGACTGTTGTTGTGGGGGTCGTTTTTTCTTCTTCTCCTTGTGCTAGACCTTTGTTATGGACTAGGTGAAGGAGGAATAACGACCATCACCGATGGTCGAAAAATCAGTGAGGGAGTGTGTCCACCATATATGAGAGAGGACGAAGAATCCCGACTGTTGTCGTGGGGGTCGTTTCTCCATCTTCTCCTTGTGCTAGACCTTTGTTATGCACTAGGGGAAGGAGGAGTAATGACCATCACTGACAGTCGCAAATGTCAGAAAAGACTCGATAGACCGATAGTCAACCCGTGATGAATAATAATGATCTAATTTAGTTTTTCTAGTATATATATTTAACTTTATAAGTTTAATCTTTGAATTATGAACATAGGAAATGTCGTCGATGTCATCGTCGGACGACGAAAGTCTCCCGGTGGAGTGCGACCGGGGCAACGACGACCGGGGTCTGTGCGACATGCCTCACCTAGTAGAAGGTCGGCGCTTTAGCATTAAGCTCCATGAGACCTTCGATGTTGAAATAGTACGCAATGACGACGGGTGTTTTTTGTAATTAAGCACGACTTCTGCTTCTTCAACATGTAATTTTTGTCTTTTACAATTTGACTAGCTTATCCCATGCCATGCAAGACGATATGTCGTGGAGAGGATGGATTTTGAAGATCATGAAAGTATGGAAACAAAGATAATTCACCTAAGGACCCATGATGGTATGGATATTGATGTAAATCTATACAATTCTGAGAGCGTAACCATTTTGGTTGCCTGAATTGGGAAGCACTTTGCAAGACGTATGATTTTCATGAGGGTATGCTTGTCACCATGGATCTTGGTGATCCTGACATCGGCGTAGACAATATGGACCTTTGGGTCCTTGTTGATACGCTTCCAATTCTACCGCTATGTGAGTTTCTCAAACATAGTTATTAAGTAATTTATATTATTTATTTCAAAATAGTTGATAGCTTATTTTCATTCTACAAAGAATGTGCGGAAGATGGTAGATAGAACCTACTACACCGATGGCTTAGAATTAACTCAGGAGAAAAATCATCTAATCTCATTTATTAATGATCTTGAGAATTACAATATATGTTATCAAACTCCTAAACATTATGGTCAATACGTGCCACTAGTGCATGTGTTGAACTACGGTAACATCCATGGAGATGTCATGGTAAGATTTTTTTACTATTACGACATCCATGCATTTTTTGCATAAATTCTTCTAGAACTCAACTACATTGTAACTACAAAGTTATTACTATGTTTTTCAACAGAAAATCCCGAATGATTGTGTGCCTCATCTGATGTTTCTGAAAGGTCTCCTTGATGTTATGAGCTTACGGCCAGGTCATCCTACGCATCACTGTTGTTCTTACTGGATTTCTAAAACCGACGGATACATGACAATCAAAGATTAGAAAAATGTATGGTTAATCATAGAAAGCTACTTGGAAGCAACATTGTGCAAAGCACAAGAGTTTGAGACATGATAGTCTCCATTCTCCGTAATGGAGAGTCAGGGCCTATCTTGTTTTATGCTATTTTACCTAAGAGAGGGTACTTAGTCCTATGAGAGAGGAGTAGGTCCTAGGTACAATGTGTTATTATGTGCTACAATATGTTAGAGTTGTTGATGATGATGAGGAGTTGTGATTATGACTAGTGACCAACTTTCTATATGATGTCTCATTGATGAAAATGATGATCATGAGGAGATGTTATATGAAGATGATGTATTATGATGATACGTTGTTAATGATATGATGATGATGATTTATTATATCATTGGGTGAAAGAACCGTGGATTAGTTTCAAGTGGATGGATCCATCCACTTGAAACTAGTCCGTGGTTCTTTCACCCAGTGATGTAATAACTCATTGTGATATAAAAACAATTTCTAAATTGCTAATGTATGAAAACTTGTATAATGGTGTATGAATACGACATAAAATGAAAAATAAATAGATTACGCAATAATAGTAGTAGCGCGAGCGCAGAGGCGCGCTGTTAGTACTTACCAGTAGCGTGTTACGAAAAACTCACAACTACTAAGTACTTATAGCAGTAGCGTGTGAAGACCCACGCTACTGCTAACCTTTAGTTGTAGCGCCTTATCAGTAGCGTGGCACCCCTCGCTACTGGTAGGCCAATAACCAACGCTACTGCTAGGCTTTTCCCTAGTAGTGATGTGTTGATATCAAGAGATTCCATTCCAACCTTTTGAACCTTCATTTCTAGCCTTCTCCAAGTTTCTTTCCACTCAAATCCCTCTTCCACCATAGACAAATCTATGTGAGAGAGAGTTGAGTGTTGGGAAGACTATCATTTGAAGCAAAAGAGCAAGGTGTCACGGGAAACCATGGCCACGTATGGGACCAGGGGATCCCTTTGTTCGGCAGGGGGGCGACGCGTGGCACAAAGAGCAGACCGGCGTGGGTGCAGCGCGACAGGGATCACACAGGTGATTTACCTAGGTTCGGGTCACCGTGAGGCGTAAATCCCTACTCCTTGGTCACGTGTGTAGTACACTTGCCCGGCAAGGGTTGCCTCAGGCAGTAGTGGCTACACATGTATGGGGGTGCGGGTTATCCAATCTTCTAATCATAGTGGGAAAGTAGTCATTATGCACTGATAAGATAGCAAACAGTTCTACCATACCTAACTCTATGGGCTGACAGGGCGCATTAAATGCACCTCTTAACGTCACATCATTGGTTGCTCGGCAAGGCTTGCCGGGCTATCTCACCAGCTCTGTGCCTGCTCGCTTGACACGTCGCAGGATGGGTGTCATCTATGGGTTTCTCCTGTAGGAAATGGCTGCCATGTGGCGAATCGATGTCACTTAATCACTTTGCGGCTTGACACCGCACTGATCGACGACGTGGGTCAGGTTGGAGTGGTTGGTGAGGCAATTTTGCCTTTCCGGGGCACCTCGGTTGTGTGCATCTGGGGGAGGCTTCTCTCTTGATGATATCCTGCTTCCTTGGCTCATCCTTGGCACCTCTGATCTACATGTTGGTCCTTCGAACTTCTTGGTTTCTTGTACTCTGACTTGGGTTGGCGCTTCAATCTTGTTCCCATGCCTGTGCACAGTCTGGGCAATACACCCAGGGTTTGTTGCAACGACAAAAGCCCCCGGTGTCGGTGTCCTGGGAACGGGGGTCCCTAGACTTGCCTGCCTGCGGCGTGGCTAAGCCAACAAGCCGTACGACCCATCTTCACCAACAAAGTGCCCAAGACCCTCGGGAGGGGCCAAGCCTCGCGAGGCAGACGACGCAAGACCTCCTCTGGAGTGGCCTAGCTAGGCAGGCTTGCGAGGAGCGGAGATATGAAGGTGGGGCGAACCTCATGAGGCTCTCGTGACATGAGTCGTGACGATCGACACTAGGCGGGCGCCAGGCGGGCACCAGCGCGCAGAGCGTCCTTGATTCCTCTTTGGTGCAATGGGGGCAAGCGCAGCCGCGGAGTACCGAGGCCTCAGGCAAAGGTTGCCATTTCGGTGCAACAAGACCAAGACCATGGACTGCAAGGCGGAGGTCATTGTGGAGCCCAAAACAGCGTCACCACCAGAACTTTGTGCAGGCGAAGACTACTTTTGTCAGGATAGCTTGTACTAGCTGTGCCCCTTCAAATTAGCCCGCCATTGTTGGCTCCCTTCCCGCTCAATATTTGGAAAGAGGACCAGGGCCTCTATAAATAGGACTAGCCACCACCATAGAAGAGAGACATCATCTTGGCTAGAGAGATCACCCCCACACACAAACTCACCGAGCTCAAGGATGCCTTGACCTCAGGAGGCCGTTCTTCCCTTGTATTGTTCATCATCAGCCCAAGAGGCAATCCACCACCACCACACTGGAGTAGGGTATTACACCACAACGGTGGCCCGAACCAGTATAAACCCCGTGTCCTTCTGTGTTGTGAGTTTGTCGAGTTCATCCGCGGGATCTTAGGGAGCTAGAGCGTAGATCAGTTTGAGGGAAAGACTTTGCGTGCACCAAGTGTTCGAACCTTAAGGGTTTGCTGGAAACCCACACCCCGACATTTGGCGCGCCAGGTAGGGGTGCGTCGTAGCTTCCCTTCCATCAGTTCATCGCTCCGTCGCTCCGTCGTCTCCATGTCGGCCGCTCGCCGTGCTTGAGCTGAGCGTTGGGCCTCCCTCACCGGCCGCGTCGCTCAGACGGCTCCCGTCAGCGGGCCGCCTCGTCATTCACCGTCCCCCGCCGCCAATGCCGCCACTTGCCCGGTGGGAAACGAGCAGCAAGTGTCCTCGCAACATCCTTCGGTGCGGCAGGACGGCCGCAGCGCTACTCCATCACTCGCTCCTGCTGGCTCTTCGTCTCACGCTCACCGCGCTCATCGCGGCAAACGAGCTCCTGCGTTACTGCCCCGTCGATGACGTCTATGAGGAGTGGCTCGACCGCATCGCCGAGCTCGTCTGTGCCGCGGGGGGCTCTCTGGCGCCGTCCCACTCTCTGCCTCCCCCTCAACAGGCCATGGGCGACGGGGCTCGCGGTGTACCTCCACCGCCTCGACCCCAAGACGGTGCCTTGGTGCCAAGGCGCGCGCCTCCGCAGCGTGATCTGCCGCGCCCGGGGCCCACGCGTGAAGAAAGGAGCTGCCAAGAAATCCGGCGGCCGCGAGAAGCTGCACCAGCGCTCCCCGCGCCATCTCGTCAAGACCGCGCGTTGCCTGCAGTGGCACAACATGGACCTCGCAAAGACCAAGCTCCGCCCCCGAAGCGGGCCCCGGCAACCATGGCAGGCTGCCGCTCCTTCACCCCTGAGCTGCGCAGCGTTGCCTGGCCAGGCAAGTTCAAGCCAGATCTGCCTCCTCGGTACGACGGCACCGCCGACCCCGCGGAGTTCCTGCAGCTCTATGAGTTGAGCATCGAAGCAGCTAACGGCGATGAAAAATTCATCGCGAACTGGTTTCCCATGGCTCTCAAGGATGGGGCCCGCTCCTGGCTCCTGAACCTACAGCATGGCTCGATCTCCTCCTGGGACGAGATACGCGACCGCTTCGTCGCCAACTTCCAGGGCACTCATCACCGCCCACCAGTCGTGGGCGACCTACGCCGCATCAAGCAACAGCTAGGAGAGACCCTCCAGAAGTACATCCAGCGCTTCAACAACACCCGCCTCAAGATCTCCAAGGTCACGGACGAGCCCATCATCTCCGCATTTTCCGATGGCGTCCACGACATCAAGATGAAGGAAGAGCTGGCAATCCATGAGGAGCTTTGCACATCTCAGGAGCTGTTCAACCTGGCGACCAGGTGCGCGAGAGCTGAGGAGGGGCGCTTCTCTCTCCTTGAGCTGCCAGCTGCAGGAGTGGAGAAAAAGAAGGCCAAGGCCAAGGACGTGAAGCGCAAAGAGGCAATAGTGCTCACAGCAGAGCCCGACACCAAGCGAGGCAGAGATCAGCCAGAGTCATCCAAGAGCGGCCGCCCATTCTGCGCCTTCCACAACCTGAACACCCACAACACCAGCGACTTTCAAGAGCTCAGAGCCATTCGGGAAGGTCGCTTTGGCCGACGCCCCGAGCGAACTACTGGGGCTACGGTCGCGGAGGAGGACGCGGAGGCGAATGCTGGGACGACCGTGGCCCGCTCCAGGAGTGGCGTGACCGGCCTTGTGAGGACCGCTGGAAGAACCAACCTCGTGAGGTTGCTTGGAGGGACCCGCCTCGTGAGGATCGCCCCCAGGGCAACGCTGGTCTTCCCCTATTGCCGCCGCCAAGGAGAAACGACGACCACCACTAGGACGAGGGGGCTGGGGGCTTCCAGGAGCCGCACGCGGTCGCTTGCATCTTGGGTGACACTCATGCCCCAGCCTCTCAACGCATCTTCAAACAGTTCGCTCGCGAGGTGAATGCGGCGCTCCCCAAGCTCAAGGGCACGCGCCCGCTCTGGTGGTCCCAATGCGCCATCACCTTCAGCTCGGTCGACCAGCTCAAGTGTGTAGCCACCGCTGGGACACTCCCTATGCTATGCTCCCAGTCATCAGCAATGTGCAAGTCACCAAGACTCTCATCGACGGCGGTGCAGGGCTCAACGTCCTATCGGTCGACACGTTCGACAACCTCCAAGTGCCCTATGAGCAGCTCCAGCCAACCAAGCCTTTCTCAGGAGTGACTGACGGTTCCACCACACCAATAGGGCAAGTCCGCCTGCTTGTCATCTTCGGGCAGCGCAAGAATTACCGCACCGAGCTCATCGACTTCGACGTCGCGCACATCTGCCTATCATACAATGCCATCCTCGGTATCCAGCCCTGGCCAAGTTCATGGCAGTCACTCGCCACAGCTACAACGTTCTCAAGATGCCAGGAAGCGAGGGGATCATCACGGTCCCATGTGAAGAAAGGGATGCGGTGTGCTCCCTTGAGTGTGCCTTCCAAGCCGCGGCAATCGACAACCTCGATAGCAAAAGTGAAGGCCCTCCGAAGACCATCCCCAAGAAGAAGCTACCACGCCGTGCAGGACCCCAAGAAGATGGCGTCGCATCAGGAGCCTCGTCAGGATCGGCGCCCGCTCTAGGGGCGCTTCCCTCCACCGCATAGGACAGCGCGCCCGACGCCGTCCTCAGGCAAGTCTCGGGGGCTGTCTTCTAGAGGGCCTCAGACCTTGACAATCTCACAAGGGAGGCGCTTGGGCACCACTTGGAAGCGTGCTTCACGGCACGTTTTCCTCAGGAGAGCATGGGGCAAGGAATGCCCACCACCTAGGAGTTCATCACCAAGACCACCCAAGAGCTACAAGACGTAAGAGCCATGCGTGGCGATAGCCGCTCACAGAGTGTGGCTCACCACCCAGGCAAGGGTGCTGAGCTGCGCGCCTACGTCGACATCCCAGGGCTCAACAGGGCCGCATCTCAGGAACGCTTTTGGCCATCACGCGCGGGCCGCTGTGAGGGTCCACCACACAGCTTTGTTTGCATGCCCTTCGGCTTGCCGAGCGTGGCGTCGGCCTATTAGCGCAATGTATGGCAAGTCCAGGCGGCTCAGGAGGCCAGGTTCCACGCCGTTCTGGAGGAGATGGAGACAGCTTTCAGGGAACCTCCTGAGCCCCCAAAGCCTCCCGAGGCTCAGGGTCCCGGTGGCTCATGGGGGGTCATCCCTTCAACGCGTGGCTTCAGCTGCACCAGCTCTACTTCGTCTACAGAACCAGGTGACACCTTCCAAGTTCACTTAAGCTGGGAGCGCCCCTCGGGCTGCACTATTCCCAGGCCACGTGGGTCCGTCCCTGTGGCATGTATCCCTTTTGCTTATGTTTCTAAGCTTACCTCGTTGGGGGTGCCCATCGGGCTGCATCATCCCCACGCCGTTCGGGCCAGACCCAGCAACATGTACCTTCCCGCATTTATCTCAGACAATCTGCTCTTCATGCTTAACCTGCCGACTGCTATCACCTGCCCGATCATCACCTCCCTCGGGGCCCCTACATAGGCACGACGCTGGTGCATGGGTCCGTCCCTGCCATGACCGACAAATCTGAGTGGTCGAGCACTGGCACGCGGCATGCAGCGTGCACGTCACCTCACCAGACCCTTGGTGCCTTCACTTCATCCGGACCTACCAGCGGCAGGCAGGCGGCAGTAACGGTAAGCAATGTTTCTTCTTATGCCTATTCACAGGAACCCCGCGGGAAGGATAGCAGGTGGCACCGCGAGTTTCCTTTCCTCTCGCACGACTCTCTTGCGTGTTGAAAGGGGGCTCCTGAGCATCGCGACTCAGGAGCTTTTACTGGCTCTCCAGCCCTCACCCCCTGGCCTTGACCACGTCATCGCGACCTGGCATACCAGCAGCGGCCAGCTCACTCAAGGACCGGGACTTGAGGACGTAGAGCATTAAGAGGAGCTCGGGAGAAGGAAAACTCACACGGACCGGCCTAGCTATGCCGCGTCAGTTGGCGCGCAGCCCTAGCGCAACATCAGGAATCATCGCGAAGTCATCAAGATAAGTCTCGCCCTCGGATCAGCAAAATATTTGGGCCTAATAGTTGCACACACCATGCCGCAACCCCGTTGCGGCCAAGTCATCTTCCTTTCTTTCCTTGCCATGGCCGCTTGGGTGCTAAGGGGGACCTCCTGAGCATTGCGCCTCAGGGGCTCTTACTGGACCTCGGGCCGCACACCTCCTGGCCTTGACCACGACATCGCGACTTGGCACACCAACGATGGCTGTAGCTGCTTTGGGATCGGGACCCATCAGCGTAGAGCAACAAGCTATCACGAGGAAAGAAAGGGGAGGCCGAGCCTTAACGGGACGCGCGTTCGTCAAATCTTCATAACAAGGAAAATAGGTACAAAGGCATTGCGGATCCTTACATGCCCCCACAGGGTGGTTCATGATTCTTTGTAGGAAACAAAAGCTGATGCTAAGAGGGATCCTATCTACATCCTCCCGTGGCGGACGCCATCATCAACAGTGGGCCACGGGGGGCCGGCGCCAACCCCATCCAGATCAGCGGCGGCGGTCGGACGCCGCAGCCTTGCCCCGGGCACGGCGAGAGCTCGGGGGGACGTAGTTGTCGTCGCTCGTCTCCTGAGTCTCGTAGAGCTCAGGAGAACTGCTGGACTCCCAAGGGCTGCTGCTGCTGGAGTAGTCGCGGGCGGAGCGCGCATCAGCCACGCGCTCTTCTCCAGAGCAGCACTCCAGGCGGCAGCTGTCGGTGTCAAAACCGGCGGATCTCGGGTAGGGGGTCCCGAACTGTGCGTCTAGGCCGGATGGTAACAGGAGGCAGGGGACACAATGTTTTACCCAGGTTCGGGCCCTCTTGATGGAGGTAAAACCCTATGTCCTGATTGATTAATATTGTGATATGGGTAGTACAAGAGTAGATCTACCACGATATCGGAGAGGCTAAACCCTATAAGCTAGCCTATGGTATGATTGTTGTTGTAGTTGTTGTGTCCTACGGACCAAAACCCTCTGGTTTATATAGACACCGGAGAGGGTTAGGGTTACAAAGGAGGAGATATCCATATCCGTACTGGCTAGCTTGCCTTCACACTAAGTAGAGTCCCATCCGGACACAAGACGAAGTCTTCAATCTTGTATCTTCATAGTCTAATAGTCCGGCCAAAGGATATAGTACGGCTGTCCGGAGACCCCCTAATCTAGGACTCCCTCAGTAGCCCCTGAACCAGGCTTCAATGACGATGAGTCTGGGGCGCAGTATTGTCTTCGACATTGCAAGGCGGGTTCCTCCTCTGAATACACCACAGAAGAATTTGAATACAAGGATAGTGTCCGACCCTGCAAAATAAATTCCACATACCACCATAGAGAGAATAATATTTTCGCAAATCTAATTTGCTGACTTGTTTTGGCAGCATGACGTTATGTCAGGGCCCGGTGATTATTTGAACCGTTTCCTTTAACTAGCCCCGCACATAACGTGAGGCAGTTTTTTGACACGTCTTGTCAAAGCAGAGATCGTGTCCCCTTATTACGGGATTCTCATCAATACAGGCATGGGTAACCCAACCGCGCCATCGATTACGGCGCTTGGGAGATAAGCGAGTTTTACCAGGCTAGTGGGGGCGCATAGTTTCGTCCACCCATATAAAGGGATAAGGATTCACCTTTTCATCCATGCCTTCTTCCTCCTTTGCTCATCCATTTTCGCACACTCGAGCTCTAGCGCCCAAGTCCGCACTTCCCACCTCAACCTTCCCCCACCATGTCCGGAGCGGGAGGCAGGTGGATGGTCTCCTCCGTCACGGAGGGAGACATCAAGAAGCTGAGGAGAGCCGGATACCTGCCCGACGACATCGCGCACCGGCTCCCAGATGAGGGGTAGCTCATCCCCACCGCCGGGCCCCATGAGAGGGTAGTGTTCCTTACCCATTTCCTCCGCGGACTGGGATTCTCTCTCCACCCATTCGTCCGGGGGCTCATGTTCTACTACGGCCTGGATTTCCATGATCTGGCCCCGAATTTCATCCTCAATATCTCGGTGTTTATCGTCGTGTGCGAGGCCTTCCTCCGCATCAAGCCCCACTTCGGCTTATGGTTGAAGACCTTCAATGTCAAGCCGAAGGTTGTGGGCGGCCGCCAGGCAGAGTGCGGAGGCGCCATGGTGGGCAAGATGCCCAACGTTACATGGCTCGAGGGCTCCTTTGTGGAAACCATAAAGGGGTGGCAATCGGGGTGGTTCTACATCACCGAGCCGCGTGACCCTGCATGGGTAGCGGCCCCCGAGTTCCGATCTGGCATCCCCATGCGGCTCACCTCCTGGAAAGAGAAGGGTTTGTCCTGGGGTAGTTCGGGAGAGCTGACCGGACTCCAAACATGTATTCAAAACATGGTGAACAGGAAGCTCAAACTTGTCAACATAGTTCAGGTCATGCTCCACCGCCGGATCCTCCTGTGCCAACAACGGGACTTCAACTTGTGGGAGTTCGACCCGGCGCAGCACCGAACTCTAAACAGGCTCTTCGACACAGCTCACGAAGATGCCTGGAGGGTGCTGTTCAAAAGCGCCAAGGTCCCTCCTCCCATTACTGAGGATCACAGAGTCAGCATGAAGCGCCAAGCCAGTGCGGTAAGCTGCTTTACCTTTCACAGGATACTTATTTTTTATAGATTGACTCCATGCGGGATCTAAACTCCCGTACCTTTGACAGGACTAGCAGGAGACGGCCGGACAGATCGACTGTCCGGCTCCTTTGCCCGAAGGCCCAGCGGACGCTCTTCTGGCGAAGATGCTGACTCCGGCTCCTTATATGGTGCCGGAGAAGACCAAGAAGGCCAAGGGAACCCGAAAGAGTTCCCGACGCCAGGCGTCGTCGGACTCACCGTCCGATGACTCTGCGGCGCACTCCTCCCCCGAAGACGAGGAAGAAGAAGAAAATGCTCCCCCTCCAGCCGGGGGAGATAAGAAAAGGAAGGCCGCCCCAACTAGGGCGCCGAAGGGTCCAAGAAGGGAAGGACTCTCCTTCCGGAAAGTTCCACCGCCGTCAACAAAGGCGAAGACGAGTGGTTGCCCAGGGCCAAGCCCCTGGGGAGATCGTAAGTATTCGGATACCAGAGTAACTCATAGCATTCCTTTGTCGCACTGCTTTCCCTAACGCCGAACATAATTATGCAGGCCGCCACAATCCAGGATCGATGTATCATCGGACGGCTCCCTGGGCTCGTCGGACATGGATAGCGATCCAGTCCCGACCGCCACCTCCCCTCATCCTGCTGACGACGTCGAGGTGCTGTCTTAAGAGGCACCGGGTCGAGGGGAGACAGTCCCGGAGGCGCCTCAATGAGACCTTCCAGACTCCAGGAGCCGAGGGGACGAGGTCCCTGAGACCTCCGAGTTCGGCCCTCAGCCAAACACCGCACCGAAACCTCCAGTGGTTCCGGGCTTGGGAAGGCGGCCTCCTTCTAAGAGGGGCAAGACGCCTGTGCCGGTGACCTCTGTCCATCCAGAGGCACCGGACAATCTGCTGGAAGCGCTTCGCAGCGCTTCCATCGACGAGGAGCACCATACGATTATGAGTGCGGTGGTCCAGAAGATTCAGTCCGCCAAGAGCGGATTGACTGAAGCATGTGCCAGACTTCTAACAGGCTTTGAGGTAAGTGTTTTAAAATATAGGAAAAATATTACCGCATAGACAGTAGCCCCTGATGCGTTGTTCGATGTTCACAAAGAAAAGTCGAACAGAGGATCAAATAATATCGCAGGAGTCTAATATAAGTATGTCAATATGCGTATGCACGCCTCGCTGCTGGCGTCCGCCGCACTTACTGCGGAGGTCGCCGTACTGAAGCAGGACCTCGAGGGGTCCAAGAGAGAGCTCGGCCTTGCCAAGAGGCAGCTCGAGGAGAACAAGGGTAAGTAATACCATGTCTATAGATATGTACATATAAAAAACGCGATTGCAAAATGACAGGATCATCGTATATCTGCCAGGGGCCACGATCGAGGTGGCGACCCTGAAGCAAGCGCTAACCAAGGCCGAAGATAAAGCGTCCAAGGAGCGCACCGAGTGAGAAAAGCAAGAGGCTCGGGTGGGCGAGGTGCAGCAAGAGCTCCAGGCTCTCGTGACGAAGCACGAGGCGTTGGAACTTGACTCGAAGACGCGAGAGTCTGAGCTTGCCACGGCCCTCGAGAGCGCGAAAAGTGCTATGGCCGAAGCCCAAAAGGCCTTCCAGGAGATCGACGCAATGAAGAAGATAGGGGCGAGTAAGGCATTCTATATGCAGAGCAAGCATGTAAAAGTAAAGAACCGATTACTTACCCGAATTCGGAGCTCTCCAGGAGCATTCGCAGATTTGCCCCGCAGCGTGTCGGATGCCGCACAGTTTTACCAGGCCGAGGAGGGAACCTCAACAATGAAGTTGTTCTGGTCTCAGTATACTGGGACCGAACACCCGATGCCTTTGAGCGACCAGCTAAAGCAGCTGGTCGAGTTGCACAAGGTGGCCGAACAGGCCATGAAGGGCCTTATAGTCCGGTTGTGGCTTGGCGACGCCCTACCGAACAGCTACTTCGGCCTGGAGAGGCGGCTTGTGGATGCCTGCCCACGACTAGAGGTCGTCAAGCACTCCGTCTGCATCGAAGGTGCACGCCGGGCTTTCGCCCATGTGAAGGTGCAATGGGCCAAGCTAGACGCCGTGAAGCTGATCAAGGAAGGGCCGCCGCAGGGCAAAGAGCATCGCACCCCTGAAATTTATTATGAGGGTGTCCTGAAGGGTGCTCGTCTTGTAGCGAACGAATGTTCCAAGGATGTAATATTTGAGTAAACTTGCTTGTGTGATCCTGTATGATGAAAACTTGTTTCATATGCGCTATGCAACGCTTGTGTGAATTCAAAATATTACCTTCTGTTTGGCCGTTTATCCAATCTGAGAGATGGCTAGTCCTCGGCTTCTGCCCCCATGCCACGAGTGCTGGGGTGTTCGGGATAAACCTCAGCACTCTTGTTCCCATATTTGGGTCCTTCGAGGGAGGTGCTCAGCACAACGAACAAGGCAACCAGACTAATAATGCATTATCACGCTAACTTAGCCATAGAATTCTATAATTTTAAATTTCGGTGAAGACCCTGGTATTCGGAACGCCGAATTCGGGGCGCGATACACGCCTGTAAGTCAGACAGGGCCGGCCCCTCCCCCTAAGCGGCATAAGTCTTTAGGGACTCGAAAAACCTCGCCGAACAGCGACTAGTCTCTCGCCTTATCATGACAGTCAATTTTAGCTTTCTCTACTGAGGTGCTAAGCCCGGCAGAACCGGGGCACAATCGCAGTAGTTCTCCTAGCGCTACCTTAGCCGATAGAGCGGAACGTAAGGTACCAAAACATAGGAGCCGGGCAAACCCAACATTTGACCAAAGACATGATTCGAAGCTGATGCATATAATGCTATAAGTTCGGGGTGCCACACTCGTGAAAGTGTTCGAACTTCTCACGCCGTATTATGGGGTGCTTGAGCCCATGGCGTATGGACCGTACCAAAGTGTACGGGTGCTAAATGTCATAACTGAACATATGTATTGAAAAAGAAATGAATAGAGAATGCAATAATAAGCTGAATCTAAGCATTGTTTATTTTAGAAGGCTGCTGTGAAAGCATAACGATACAAATAGTGCGATAAGCAAGAGATGGGACTATTTGACATATCCCCCTCAAGGGGCGAGCTGCGAGACGGTATGTAGGACAGGTATTTTGCTCGTTATAGAGACCACCTGGGAATTCGACGTAGCTTTCTACCTCCTTGGTTGTTGCATCTTGTGTTCGGCGGTTGTACTACCGGACATGCCTTCCGAAGGGTGGAGTCCTGAAAGTAGGAAATAATGACAAAATCGGGAGCCCCTAGTGCGGTTGAGCCGCATTTTTGGGCGTGCCATGGTCGTGCCCCTCCCCCTGTGCCCATGGTATTTTCAGAGCGTAGTTATGTACGCATAGTACTGATTTCGCAGTTTGCGAGGCCTGGGGTTGGGGCCGTATTGCTACGCTTGCTCGGAATGTGCTAGGCGGTCTTGTTGTAGGTTACTCCGGGCGCGCTTGACGGTGTCCGGATGTTTAATAGCCGGACTGGAGAATTGCCTTGAGAGGCTGCTTTGTATTTCTGCTGCGAGGGCCGCCGTGTGCTCCTCCGTTTGGAGAGAGCGTTCGGTGTTTCCATTGACCGTAATGACTCCTCGAGGGCTTGACATCTTGAGCTTGAGATATGCGTAGTGTGGCACCATATTGAACTTTGCAAATGCGGTTCGTCCGAGCAGTGCGTGATAGCCACTGCGGAATGGGACTATGTCGAAGATTAACTCCTCGCTTCGGAAATTATCCGGGGATCCGAAGACCACTTCAAGTGTAACTGAGCCTGTACAGTTGGCCTCTACACCTAGTATGACGCCTTTAAAGGTTGTTTTTGTGGGTTTAATCCTTGAGGGATCTATGCCCATTTTCCGCACTAATAAAACAGGTTGAGGCTGTTGCCGCCGTCCATAAGGACTCTAGTGAGGTGAAATCCATCTATGATTGGGTCTAGAACCAATGCGGCGAATCCGCCATGGCGAATGCTAGTGGGGTGGTCCCTTCAATCAAAAGTGATCGGGCAGGAGGACCATGGGTTGAACTTTGGGGCGACTGGCTCCAACGTGTATACGTCCCTGAGTGCATGCTTACGCTCCCTTTTGGGGATGTGGGTTGCGTATATCATGTTCACCGTCCGCACTTGTGGGGGGAATCCCTTCTGTCCACTATTGTTTGGCGGCCGGGGCTCTTCGTCCTCGTCGCTGTGCAGCCCCTTGTCTTTGTTTTTGGCATTTAACTTGCCGGCCTTCTTGAACACCCAACAATCCCTGTTGGTGTGATTGGCTGGTTTTTCGGGGGTGACATGTATTGGCACGAGCGATCAAGTATACGGTCCAAACTGGATGGCCCGGAGTGTTCCTCTTAAATGGCTTCTTCCGCTGACCAGGCTTAGGCCCCTGAATCCGGCATTAACTGCCGTATCTTCATTGTTGTCACTATTAATGCGGCGCTTGTGCTTGTTGCGACGCGACCTGCCATTGCTGTCCTTGGTATCCTAATTACCAGGGCTCTTGGTCATGTTATTGCTACGAGCCAGCCAGCTGTCTTCTCCCACACAAAAGCGGGTAATGAGTGTCGTGAGGGCTGCCATAGATTTCGGCTTTTCCTGTCCAAGGTGCCGGTCAAGCCACTCGTCACGGATGTTATGCTTGAAGGCTGCTAGGGCCTCTGCATCCGGACAGTCGACGGTTTGATTTTTCTTGGTTAGGAACCATCTCCAGAATTCTCTGGCAGATTCTTCTGGCTGCTGAATTATGTGGCTCAGGTCATCGGTGTCTGGTGGTCGGACATAAGTGCCCTGGAAATTGTCGAGGAATGCGGCTTCCAGATCTTCCAAATAGCTGATGGACTCGGCTAGCAAGCTGTTAAGCCAATGTCGCGCTGGTCCCTTGAGCTTTAGTGGGAGGTATTTGATGGTGTGTAAGTCGTCACCGCGGGCCATGTGGATGTGGAGGAGGAAATCCTCGATCCATACTGCGGGATCTGTTGTGCCTTCGTATGATTCAATATTTACAGGTTTGAAACCTTCTAGGATTTGATGATCCATTACTTTGTCTATGAAGCATAAGGGGTGTGCGGCGCCTCTGTATTGGGCAATATCGCGATGCAACTCGAATGGGTCTTACCCGCTGTGTTTGCCCCGGCCGGATTTGCTTTTACTGTATCCGGCGTGACATTTATCATCTCGCAGAGTGGCGCGCCCTCGTGGTCCGTAGATCGATCTTCCATGCTTTTCTTTGTCCTCCAATATGTCTCGCAGGTCTGTCGTATCTCCCCATGCCTTTTTATTTGAATGGCGTCGGGGTGGAGGCTGAGTTTTTGGCTGGAATGCCTCTCTATCGCGGCCATAAGGTGGCCGATCAGCCATATCATACGCTTCTTCCTCCAGTCGAGGTAGCAACCTGCACTTTGGGTAACTCTTGGAGGGGCGCTCTAGTTTATATTCCTCGACCGCGAGGACTTCAGTCCATCTGTCAGCTAGCAGATCCTAATCAGCTTGAAGCTGCTGCTGCTTTTTCTTAAAGCTATATGCTGTGGCTATAAGCCGGCGTTTGAAGCGCTCTTGTTCGACGGGATCCTCTGGCATAGCGAATTCGTCATCGCCGAGGCTTGCCTCGTCTTCGGAGGGGGGCATGTAATTATCAACCTCCCCTTCTCCATATGCCGCTCTCTCAGGAGGGCTGGCTCCTCCGTTCTCCTGTTCTAAATCTTGCTGGAGGGGATTGTTGTTGTCTTCGGCACTATCCGGAGTACTATTATCTCCTGTGCCGGTATCACCACTTTTTCTTTGGCAGGACTTAGAGCGGCGCCGCTGACGTCGACGCTTGGGTTGCTTCTTGGCGGGGTCATCCTCCGCTATCTCGTCGCCATTGCCTTCTTTGGGTGTATCCACCATGTATATGTCGTATGATGAGGTGCTTGTCCAGTGCCTTGTGGGCGGTGGTTCCTCTTCGCCTCCCGTATCGTTGTCCATACCGTCGATGTCTTCATAGTCTAAGTCGAGCATGTCGGTTAAGTCATCGACAGTGGCTACTAAGTGGGTGGTGGGTGGGCCTCGAATTTCTTCGTCGTCCGCATCCCAGTCCTGCCGGACATAGTTCGGCCAGGATCCTCCTGACAAGGAGAGAGACGTTAATGAGTTCAGTATGTCGCCAAAGGGCGAGTGCTAAAAAATATCCGCGGAGGGAAACTCCATGATCGGCGCCCAATCAGATTCGATAGGAAAGGGCGCAGGCGGTTCGGAGTCTGTGGCCTGAGAAGGATCCGGCAGTTTAACAACATGGCTCTCGTGCAAGGTAAGGTCGATGTTTGGCTCGATCGCCACTGAGGGTAGGGCCTCCATGGCGGGGTCCATCCACCCATCCGCGGAAGGCGCACCCGGCTCCGAATTGAGGGTCGGAGCAGCTGCCTGTGCGATCTCTTGAACACTATCCGATGGTAGCGCTAAACCGCACTCATCGTGACCGCGTGACGCACAAGGCAGAGGCTCGAATCCGTCGAAGATCAAGTCTCCGCGGATATAGGACATGTAGTTTAAGCTTCCAAACCTGACCTGGTGGCCAGGGGCATAACTTTCAATCTGCTCCAGATGGCCAAGCGAATTGGCCCGCAGTGTAAAGCCGCCGAATACGAAGATTTGTCCGGGAGAAAAGTCTCACCCTGGACTGCATCGCCATCGATGATGGTAGGATCCATCAAGCCTAATAACAACGACATAGAGGAACTCTCAATGAAAGCACCAATGTCGATGTCAAAACCGGCGGATCTCGGGTAGGGGGTCCCGAACTGTGCGTCTAGGCCGGATGGTAACAGGAGGCAGGGGACATAATGTTTTACCCAGGTTCGAGCCCTCTTGATGGAGGTAAAACCCTACGTCCTGCTTGATTAATATTGATGATATGGGTAGTACAAGAGTAGATATACCACGAGATCAGAGAGGCTAAACCCTAGAAGCTAGCCTATGGTATGATTGTTGTTGTAGTTGTTGTGTCCTACGGACCTAAACCCTCTGGTTTATATAGACACTAGAGAGGCTTAGGGTTACACAAGGTCGGTTACAAAGGAGGAGATATCCATATCCGTACTGGCTAGCTTGCCTTCCACGCTAAGTAGAGTCCCATCCGGACACGAGATGAAGTCTTCAATCTTGTATCTTCATAGTCTAATAGTCCGACCAAAGGATATAGTCCAGCTGTCCAGAGACCCCCTAATCTAGGACTCCCTCAGCGGCCCTCGGTGTCGATGACCTTGAAGAGAAGCGTGGAGGCGCCGTTATACTCGAAGTGGATCGCGAGGGCACCCCTCGCGCGACAGATCGGTGTAATCTCGCCCCAGCCGCGAGTCATGAAGATTTTGCCAATGGGGACCGCTTCGATCTTCGCTATGATTGCCGGAGCGCCACAATCGGCATGCTGCAGCCAGAACTCAAGAGGCCCCCTCGGCAGCATCATGTCGGAGAAGAACCGTGGGAAGTGGATCCAGGAGTTCGGAGGCATCGGCGCCCACAGCACCAGCTCGCGCGAGGAGTCCGCGGCGTGGACGGCTCGCGTCGCTGCGGCGCGGCGACCCCAGGTGTGGCATGGGTGATGCTGCTTGCCACTTCGTCCTCCCGAGCCTATAGCTTGGGCGTACAGGGGTAGTGGGTACCCCAGTGAAGGCTACTCGCACAAAGGCCTCGCCACCACCTGCAACGCCGCCTCATCACGGCGAAGGATCGCCCTCTTCTTCGACGGGAGTGGCTCTGGGGCATCCCGGGGGGCTTTCCCCTACTCCTCGGCGGAGAACCTTCTGATGGGTGCCATTGGAGCAAGCAGTGGAGCAAGAAGGAGGAAGCAAGCAAGGAAGAGATGGGCAATGGGGGCTCCCCCCTCCCCATTTATAGCAAGAGAAGGCCAACCGGCGTCCCCCACGATCGCAGGTAATGATGGTTTCCCTTGCATGTCGCAGGGACTTGTTAGGTCAAGCAGTTGCTGAAACAACATGGGGAAGCGGAGACGCCCACGTCCAATCAACCGCCATGCAACAACCGAGACCGCAGGCTTTTGGGGCCCGCGGAGCTTCGAACTTGACCCTTGGCTTCGCCGTGAAGCCAAGACCGAGCGCACCTTGGGCCCGGGGGCTACTGTCAGCGTCCTGGGAACGGGGGTCCCCAGACTAGCCTGCCTGTGGCCTGCGGCGTGGCTAAGCCAGCAGGCCGTACGGCCCATCTTCACCAACAAAGCGCCCAAGACCCTCGCGAGGGGCCAAGCCTCGTGAGCCGGACAATGTAAGACCTCCTCTAGAGTGGCCTAGCTAGGCAGGCTCGCGAGGAGCGGATATATCAAGGTGGGGCGAACCTCACGAGGCTCTCGTGATGTGAACCGTGGCGATCGACACCAGGGGGTGCCAGGCGGGCACCAGCGCGCACAGTGTCCTTGTTTCCTCTTTGGTGCAAAGGGGGCAAGCGCAGCCGCGGAGTACCAACGCCTCAGGCAAAGGTTGACATTTCGGTGCAACAAGACCAAGACCATGGACTTCAAGACGGAGGTCATTATGGAGCCCAGAACAGCGTCACCACCAGAACTTTGTGCAGGCGAAGACTACTTTTGTCAGGATAGCTTGTACTAGCTGCCCCCCTTCAAATTAGCCCGCCATTGTTGGCTCCCTTCCCGCTCGATATTTGGGAAGAGGACCAAGGCCTCTACAAATAGGACTAGCCACCACCATAGAAGATAGACATCATCTTGGCTAGAGAGACCATCCCCACACACAAGCTCACCGAGCTCAAGGACGCCTCGACCTCAGGAGGCCGTTCTTCATTGTATTGTTCATCATTAGCCCAAGAGGCAACCCACCACCACCACACTGGAGTGGGGTATTACACCACAACGGTGGCCCGAACCAGTATAAACCCCGTGTCCTTCTGTGTTGTGAGTTCGTCGAGTTCCTCCGTGGGATCTTAGCGAGCTAGAGCGTAGATCAGTTGGAGGGAAAGACTTCGCGCACACCCTGTCTTTGAACCTTAAGGGTTTGCCGAAACCCCACACCACGACACCTGGGCCTGCCCCGGACGCGCTGCCGAGCGATGATGGGGTAGTGCCTAATAACTGCATAGGACAGGGTTGCTGAAGAGGTTGGTCTCTTGAAGTCTTCTTTGCTTCTGCATTAGCCTTTATTCTAGGCCAGTTTTCGGTTTCTCCGTGCATTGCACAAAGCCAATAGTGGTGGGGCTGCTCCAGTAATGGGCCACGAATGACTTTAATGCAAGGGTTAGAAACTGCCAATTCAGTCTTCCCACCATGCCCTTATCCTTGGCCACGTATGTTGCATGCATCGCTCGGGGTAGGTAACGGAGGCACGTGGTGCGGGAGATCATCCTGGTGAAGGCCCTGTCATCTTGAATTGGCCGAGGAGGGTGATGGCCACCCGTTGATGGAGCAGCTCCTCTCCTTGCATCGCCTACAAAAGGGAAGGGCAGAGAAGGGCAGAGTCACTCATATTCGCATCCTTCTTCTTCTTCTTTATGCTCCGCCTCCGCTGGTGATGTCGAAGGAGGAGCCTTAGGGCCCGCCCACGGGCTCTTGGTTGGGGCTAATGCTGCCGCATGCTGGCGTTGATGCTCGGGGAGTGATCCTAGTCCTTGGCGTGTTGAATCTCTTGGTTCTTCCGAGGCTCGTTCGGGAGGCAGGGCTAGAGATTGTTGGTAATCCCAGCACTGCCCCTCCTGGAAGTCTTGGGGCTGATGTCGACGAGAGGTGCACCTTCCTGCCTGCCAAGGTAGGGAGCGGCACACCTCAAGCCCCCTGGACATCTTGGTCGCTCACCATCTTCCTGAGGGGGGTGCTGGACAGGGTTCTGGCCTTCCCCTGGAGCGGTGTTGTTGAAGAAGAAGCCAGGGGAGAAGGAGAAGACAGGTGGTAGGCCGCCCAGTAGAAGCATGACCGCATCGACGCGTTCGTCTCGTACTGGTGACCCACTGCCCGCCTGCCTGACTCTCCCCACTTTCCCCGGCACCATCATCACCGTTTTCTTGGTTACTGGGGAAAGAGCTCGTTCCCCTGGTGCTTCCGCCTCCCCCAAGGGACCTTCTGGCTGGGCGCCGGCATCCTCCTCTGTCGATGCCTTTGCTGGAGCCCTGGAGGTGGTGATCAGGGGGCGTTGAGGTGCTCCGCACGTCTTCCTCCTTCGCGGTCTCGCCACTCCCGTTCTTGTCAGGCTGCATTGGGCGAGTCCTGACAGGATCGGGATGGCGTTGTGCCTGCGTATGTCCCGCTCTCCCTTTCTTCCCACTGCACTACCCGGGACAAGAGGGACAAGGATAGGAGTTTACATATCACTTATCTTTTTCAGTCTTAAATTTTTTGGCACTTGCGAAATTTTAATTCAAATAATGTAATCTCTCTAGTCCATGTTTGTGTTCTGTAATGCTTGTCCTTGTATTAGCATATTAATGAAAAGGATGAACCTTGCCAGGACCCGTGCATGTGTATGTCCATGCAGAGGTGAGATGCCTCTTTAATATAAATAAACGAGTTTTTTCCCAGCAGGCTATCTTGCCGGTACCCTTCTCGTATGCCAGAGAGCATGTCTGCCTGGGAACAGATAGAGGGACCAGCCACCCGCCAACTCCTTTTTACCAAAGGCCTCTGTGACCATCCTGACCGAAGCAACATTCGAGTCATGGATGGGAGCACCTAAGCCTCAAAAGAGAGATGTGAGGTTTTCTCATGCAAAGTTATAGCTTACAGAACACTAACGGACACGAGGTTAACTTATCTGCTTCGCTTGTCAGGGATCGCTTGTGCCAGGAAATCTTCTCCCTACTTGTCGAAGCCAAGTTCGCGGAAGGAACATGCAACTTCTATAGATGAGAATGAATGCAGGATGCGATCCTATCTATATGCATATGCATATGCTTATGAAGTGATCTTGGAATGCTCATGCATGCATGCAATCTTGGTCGGGGCCCGCACAACGCTTCTTTATTTTCTCTTGCACGCCACAACTTTGTACATGTGGTTACATGCAGCTGAGGCAAGGCCTGTACAAAAGGGTGGCTGCCGGGAAGGGCCAGATAGCCGTGCCTTATGGGTAGAACTTGCGGAGATGCTCAATATTCCCTGAGTTTTGCAACTGAGTGCCATATCCAGTCTCTAGACGGACTGCGCTAGGTCTGGTGACTTGTACAACCCGGTAAGGGCCTTCCCACTTTGGTTATAACTTGTGTGCACCCTTGGCGGACTGAATGCGCCTAAGGACAAGGTTACCTTCCTCAAAACACCTAGCATGAACCCTGCGGCTATGATAGCGATGCAGGGCCTCCTCATAGCATGCAGCACACGTAGCAGCTCAGAGACAGTTCTCCTCGAGTAGCACAACATCGTCATGCTGGTGCTGATCTTGCACTACTTCATAGTAGGCAATCACTCGGGGCGATCCGTAAATGAGTTCCATGGGGATAACTGCTTCTTCCCAGTATATCAGGGAGAAGGGAGTCTACCTGGTAGCTCGGTTTGGTGTCGTTCTGAGGGACCAGAGAACTACTGGTAGCTCCTCGATCCACGACCTGCCGTGCTTCTACAGCGTATCAAAAGTTCTTGTCTTGAGTCCACGTAGCACTTCAGCGTTCGCCCTCTTAGCTTGTCCATTGCTCTGGGGGTGTGCCATAGAGGCAAATGAGATCTTGCATCCGAGGGCATGAACATATTACATGAAGGCGTGGCTGTTGAACTGGGTGCCGTTGTCGGTGATGATCCTTGCCGGAACTCCAAAACGACACACCAATTCTTTCATGAACTTGATAGCTGACTGAGCAGTCACCTTTCTCACAGCAGTCACTTTCGGCCACTATTTAAACTTGTCGATGGCAACTGTTGGATTTTGGGTTCTGGCAGACCCTTGAGGTTCGAACACTAGGGTGCGCGTGGAGATTTCGCCTTCTACCTACCTGCACCCCTCCGCCTCGCTAAGATCTAAGCTATGGAAAGAACAGCACAAGAGACACAGGGTTTATACTGGTTCGGGCCACCGTTTTGGTGTAATACCCTACTCCAGTGTGTGGTGTGGTGGATTGCCTCTTGGGCTGATGATGATGAGCAATACAAGGGGGAACAGCCTCGCGAGGGTCTGTTCTTGGCTGGGGCGACAAACTGCTAGGAGGAGTTCAATCACCCTTCTATCTCTCTCTCTCTCTTCTCGATTGCGGTCCGATCTCCTCTTTCTACCCTGTGGGTGGCTAGTCCTATTTATAGGCAAAGGCCCTAGGCCTCTTCCCAAATATTGAGCGGGAAGGGCGCCAACAATTGGCCATTTTGAAGGGGAACATCTGGTACACTTACCCTGAGTAAAGTTGGTCCTCGCCTGCCAATGGCTCTGGTGGTGACGCTGGCTTAGGTTCCACAATGACTTCCTCCTTGCCGTTGGACTGGTCTTGGCCTCGTTGCACTGAAACGGGTGCCTTTTCTTGATGCTCTCGCCTGCGCTTGCTCCCTTTGCACCAAAGAGGAAAGAAGGACACAGCGCAGGCTGGTGCCCGCCTGGCACCCTTGGTCGTCATGGCTTGCGTAACGGGCACCTCGTGAGGTACCCCGCCTTGATCTCTCCACCTCCTCGCGAGCCAGCCTGATGAGGCCGTGCCTGAGGAAGCTCCGTGTCGTCCGCCCCGCGAGGCTTGGCCCCTCGCGAGGGTCTTGGGTCTGTGTTGATGAAGACGGGCCGTGCTGGGCCCCCCTTTGAGCCACGCCGCAGGCCGCAGGCAGGCAAGTCTAGGGACCCCCGTTCCCAAAACATCGAAAGTACCCCCGGGCCCAAGGCGCGCCCGGACTTGGCCGTGCAGGAAGGCAAAAGGGCAAGAGCGAAGCGCCGCGGGCCCTAACAGCCTGCAACCTTGGGCGCCGCGTGGCGGTTGATTGGACGTGAGTGCCTCAGCAACCGCGCGAGTTGATAAGGGAGCGGCATCTGCCTAGGCTTTGTTTTTTTGCTTTCTCCGGTTGCTGCTCAGATCCCCTTTCTTGCGCCTCTTCTTCCTTCCTCCAAACTTTCTAGATCTACTCCGACCGCGTGACCTAGGAAGCCATGGCGCCTCGTCAGTCCCCGGCCGGAGCTTGGTACTCGTCTGCCCTGGACTTGACGAACGTGTCGGAGGCGAGCCTCGCCCGGTTGCGCCAGATGGCGGCGGTGTAGGGCATCGACGGGGGGAAGGTGTTCAAGGCCGGCTCCTCCACCCTTGAAGGCCAAGGGAGCACCTTCTATCCGTTCTTTGTAAGCGCCATTGCTACTGGCCTGGTGCCTCCCTTCTCCGAGTTCTTCATCTCTGTCCTCCGCCATTATAAGCTACAGGCTCTGCATCTCCACCCCAACTCCGTCCTTCTCCTGGAAATCTTCGCCTATTACTGCGAGGCTCACGTAGGGGTGCAGCCCTTAGTGGCCTTTCTGCGCCACTACTTCTACCTCCGGACCTCTCGCGATCCTCCTTCCGCGTGCGCGAGCTTCATCGCGTATGGTGAAGCCATTGCCATTTCGAACCCCGGGAAAAGGATTGAGGGCTTCAGGAGCAAGTGGGTCTTGGCAGATGTTGGGCGCATCCACCCTCGGCTGATCTTGCCCACGGAGCAACCCACGAGCTCCAGCGATTGGGGTCAAACGGAGCTCGAGGACCCCCGCGTGAAGCTGGTGTTGGAGAAGATGGACGCGGATCTGAGGCCGGCCAACATGGCGGCGGCGAAGCTGACCGGCGCGTCGCTGCTGAGGGAATCCCTGGAGCACCAGCTGGCTCCGCTTCAGCAGTACTCACTTCAGATGTCGAGGCCTCATCCGATCCGCGCAGCCTTGGCCAGCGAAGATCTAGCTACGGTCCTCCAATCTCTGGTCGGGGGCGATGTGGCGAGGTTGGAGGGCGCTCCTACGCCCTTGCTCCTCCGCGACGACTGGGAGCAGGTAGTGGAGTCCATGCCCGTCTTCAATGGGGACGGGCCCGTGCCCATGGAAACTCCCAGGGAATCGGTGGGCGTGTCCTCCGACGACTCCAGCGAAGAGGAGGAAGGAGGGGAGCGGGAAAAAGGGCCTGACTCCGAGGCGACTGACGGAGAGTCGAGGGCTCCCCTCCCCTGGCACAAGTCCTGCGTTCTCTGCCTCTCTCCGAGCAATGACGACTTGGATGATGACGAGCAGGATGGCGGGAGCTTGCCCCCGATCCCGAAGAAGGACAGGACCGGGCTGATCTCCCGCGGGTCTATCCCGGCCCCGAGGCGGACCGCAGACGCGCCTTCCGCTTCCAAGCTTCCCGAGGTTGACCCTTCCAGCTGGCTTTAGGGCTTCAAATTTGGCCGGAGGCCGCTTGAGCTCACTGGCGACGACCCGTAAGCGCTTGATTCTTGTCTTTATTTCTTGTTCTGCTTCTGAGGCTTGACGTCCGCATCTCTTGGATAGGCTGGCACCCGCAGCAAAGAAGCCGAAGGGAGCTCCTCAAGTTCCATCCGTGGCAGCGCCTCTGCCCGCGAAGGAAGGTGACCGCGACACACGGGCTTCTCCTGCCCGGTCGTCCTCGCGAGGCCTGGCAGAGCCGGCTGGGGCGAGCTCAGCTCCCATGGCCCAAGTGACTCCCGAGGTGCCTTTGATTGCTGCCGCCACTTTAGCCGTCAGGGCGCAGCAAGTTCCGCCTCAGGATGCTGTGGTCGCGCTACTGCCTTCTCCTCCTACTCCACCGACTGTTGTCTCTCCGACTCCTCCTGCCGTCCTGGATCGTGCTGCTACTGAGCTGGACCGGCTGCGGCAGGATCTTCTTGGCGCCGACCCTCGCTTGGTGGCCGGGCGCTCGGAGCTGGCTTCAGGATGGATTCGCTCCGACGCTTCGATTCGGGCGGCGCTGGTCCAGGCCTCGACAACTTGCGATGAGGAGAGGCAGGCCATCCTTGAGGCGAAGGCTGCTCGTGATGCAGCTCTGGGGGAGGTGGTCGACGTCCATGGTCGCTGCAAGGCGCTGGAGGACGAGCTGCAAGGCCTGTGGGACCAGCTCACGAAAGAGGCCCGCCTTTGCCAAGAGCAGGAAGAAGGCGTGAAGGCTCGCGGGGCGGCCGTCAAGGAGAGGGAGGTCAAGCTCAGGAGGCACCGTGACCGCCTAGGCGCGCTGGAGCAGGAGTTGGGGGCGAGGAAGGTCGAGCTGCACGACAAGGCCCAGGTTCTTGCCAAGGACCGTGTGGCCTTCGCGGAGATGGAGGCGAAGGCTCACTCCTTGCTATGGACGCTTTACGACAGCAGCCTGGAGAGCCCACTGGCTGGCGCCGAGGACGGCCCCGCCAAGCTGCTTCCCTTCCTGGTTCATGCTCTTGAAGATGTCGCCCTTGGCCTTGGCCCCACGGCCGAGGCCGAGGCGCGTGTCCTGTCTTCTGCAGCGCTGACGCGGGTCCTCACCCACATCTATCTTCGTGATCCCGGCGTCGACCTCGATAGCCTGCTAGAGCCAGTAAGTGGCGAGCATGCCGCTGCCGCTGCCGATGCCGTGAAGGGTCGCGCGGAGGCTCTGCTGGGGAAGTTCTGGGCCTTCATCACCAAGCCGAAGCAAGGCGCTGCCGACCCCGCTGCTCCATGAGGCGAACCCACTCCGCGCTGCTCCACCGCCGACAAGTGACTCCGTTGTGGCTCCTGTCCTGCCTTTAATTCCTGCACATGTATCATGCCTCGGGGAGGCGCTTAAACTTGCGTTTGGCATTGAGATAACAGTGTGGACGGTAATATTTGCTTTTGAATTCCTTGAAATTTACGCTTTTCCTTCCTACTTGCTTATGTTCTACGCCGGCAGAGCCCGGCCCCGCGCATACCTCAGCCGCTGTTAGCCCCGACCGGAAACCAGGACGGGACCAAGGAGTGAGCGGCTACGTGACAAGTTAGGCTCCTGAGTCACGATGCTCAGGAGTCCCCCTTGGCGCATGAACAACAAGTAGGGAGGTGTGATGTGGGTGGATCTATCATTCTACGTCTGCAGAGCCCAGCCACGCGCATACCTCAACCGCCATTAGCCTTTCGGAACTAAGGAGTGAGGGGCTACGTGACCCGTTAGACTCCTGAGTCGCAATGCTCAGGAGTCCCCCTTGACGCTCAAACGGCCTTCGTACCTTTGCTCCGCTCGGGGAGAGACGCGCGACGAACCAGGCCCGGGGGGGCCTGGCTGGGTGGCGTGCATCTGGGCGTGATCCAGCCGCAGCCCCCGTGCCCAGCCCCCTCGCGCGGCACTCCCGAGGGGAGGCGTTATGATGAGGCTAGACACTAAGCTCTGGGCTCCCTGAGGTTGATGTGGCCCGGGGGCCGCCCTCAGTTGTTTATCACCAGCGCGGAGCATAGCGCTTCCGTATGTGTACGGGCATAGCCGCTCCTCTGCAGTGTCGTCAGCCAGCATGGAGCATGGTGCTTCCACTGGTACGTGGGAGGGGGCTCCCCTCCGGGAGGAGCCCCCGGGGCGTGTACAGCCCTGCCCTGACACGTGGCTGGCACGGTAGGGCCTGGCGAGGTGTATCTGGGCACCCGTGAGCTAGCGTGGGACTCACGGGGCCCTACCTCTGGTGGGTTGCGCCTGGCACTGGGCCTTATCTTGTGATGTGTCCCTGCAAATTTGGTTAGATGTCGGCACTCTACGTCCTCGGGTCCCGGCCCTCGAGCTGGTCTCAGTCGTCGCTGGTATGCCAGGTCGCGATGCCGTGGACAAGGCCAGAGGGTGAGGGCTGGAGAGCCAGTAAGAGCCCTGAGTCGCGATGCTCAGGTACCCCCCCTTTAACATGCAAGTGGTCGGCATGGAGAAGAAGAGGTGCTGTGGACAGGCATCAAATAATCAAGCATGGTGGGTCGAACGCATAGCCGGAAATAAACGCAAAAGGGATACATGCCGCTGGGTCTGGCCCGAGCGACTTGGGGGATGATGCAGCCCGAGGGGCGCCCACAACAAGGTAAGCTAACAACATGAAATAAAAGGGATACATGCCGCAGGAACGGACCCACGCGGCCTGGGAATAATGCAGCCCTGGGGGGCGCTCCCAGCTGGAAATGAGACTTGAAAGATGTCACCTGATGATGTTGAGGACGAAGGAGTGTTGGTGTAGCAGACTCGGTGGGCTGCGGAACCCAATCCTCATGAGCCCCCAGGCCCAGGGGCCTCGGGAGGCTCCGGAGGCGCTGGTGGCTCCTCGCAGACCATCTCCATCTCCGCCAGGGCTGCAGAACGCCTGGCCTCTTGAGCCTCCATGATACCCCTCATGAGGCGCTGGTACGTGGCAGCCGCGTTCAACAAGCCGTAAGGCATGCGAATGTAGCTATGGGGTGGACCTTCGCAGCGCCCCACTCGCGAGGGCCAGAGGCGCTCCAGAGAGGCGACTCGATTGAGCCCTGGTATGTCGATGCAGACGCGCAGCCCACCATCCTCGCCTGGATGGGGAGCCACAGCTGGTAGGCGGCGGCCGCCTTTCATGACTCTTGACTCCTGTAGCTCCTGAATGGCCTTGCTGACGAACTCCTGAAGGTCTGGCTCTCCTTGCCTTACTCCTTCTTGAGGGAAACGTGCTTCGAAACACGCCTCCATGTGGTGCCCAAGCGCCTCCCTCGTGACGTTAGCCAGGTCGGTGGCCCTCCAGGGGAGAGCCCCCGAGCCCTGCCTGAGGAGGGCGGCGGGCGCGCTTTCCTATGCGATGGAAGGAGGTTCCCCGTGGGCAGGCGCGGGCCCTGAGGGGCCTGCCTCCTGAGGGGCCGGGCCGGACGATGTCTTCTTCTTCTTGGGGGCGGTCTCGGGAAGCCTCCTGCTTCCGCGATCCGGGCCTTGCAGTGATGCGGCCTGAAAGGCTCGTTCCAGGGAACACACTGCGTCCTTCTCTTCACACGGCACCGTGATGACTCCGCCACTTCCTGGCACCTTGAGGACGTTGTAGCCGTGGTGAGTTACGACCATGAACTTAGCCAGCCTGGGTACCCAAGGATGGCGTTGTACGGTAGGCGAATGTGGGCGACGTCGAAGTCTATGAGCTCGGTGCGGTAGTTGTCACGTGCCCCGAAGGTGATAGGGAGGCAGACCTGCCCAATCGGGACCGTGGAGCCGTCGGTGACTCCGGAGAAAGGCTTGGTTGGCTGAAGGTGGTTGTAGGGCACTTGGAGATTGTTGAATGTTTCCACGGACAGTACATTGAGCCCTGCCCCGCCATCGATGATGGTCCTGGTGACCACCACGTTGCTGATGATTGGGGAACAAAGCATTGGGAGGACTCCGGCTGTGGCCGCACACTTGAGCTGATCTGCTGAGCTGAACGTGATGGCGCACGCCGACCACCTAAGAGGGTGCGTGGCTTCGAGCTTGGGGAGGACTGCATTCACTTCACGAGCGAACTGCTTGAAGATGCATTGAGAGGCTGGGGCTTGAGCCCCGCCCAGGATGCAGGCAATCGCGCGCGGCTCCTGGAAGCCCCCAGCCCCCTCGTCCTGATGGCGGTCCTCGTTTCTCCTTGGCTGCGGCGGCAGCGGAGGGAGGCCTGCGTTGCCTTGCGGGCGATCCTCGCGAGGCTGATCACTCCAGTCTCCCTCGCGAGGCGGGTCTTGCCAGCAATCCTCGCGAGGTCAATCGCGCCACCCTTGGCGCGGGCAGCGGTCTTCCCAGCGTCCTGCGTTCCTTCCTCCTCCTCGACCGTAGGCCCGGTCACCGCGGTCGGAGCGACGGCCGATCCTTCCTTCTCGCAAGGCTCGGAGCTCTTGACATTCGTTGGTGTTGTGGGTGTGGAGGTCGTGGTACACACAGTACCGACTGCCCTTGGAAGATTCGGGCTGATCTTTGCCCCGCTTGGTGTCTGGTTCTGTCGCGAGCACGGCAGCCCCCTTGCACCTTGGGTGACGGAGAGCTTGGTCTTGCATGTCCCCACGCGCTGCAGCTGGGAGCAGCACGGGGTCTTGACGTGCGGGAGCAGGAGCATGGTCGCGGCGTGCTGGAGCAGGGAGCGCCCGGGCAGCTTCTTGCGGGCGAGGGACTTCTTGGCAGCTCTGCTCTTGCCGCGCTCGCACCTGACGGAGCGGGTCCCACCCAGGGGCCACGCGCCTTGGAGCCATGGCGCCTTCTTGAGGAGGAGGCGGTTGGGGTGCCCCCGGAGCTTCGTCACCTGCGCGGGGCAGGGTGCGGTGCAGCGGAACGGATGACACAGGAGAGCCCCCTGCGACGCGGACGAGCTCGGCGATGCGGTCGAGCCATTCTTCGTAGACGTTGTCTACGGGACGGTAGCGCAGGAGCTTGTTTGCCGCGATGAGCGCAGCTAGAGCCTCCATGGGTGCGCGGAGCGCGCGGGACGAAGAACCAGCTGGGGTGAGCGAGGGAGTAGCGGTGCGGCTGTCTTGCCGCACGGACGGATACTGAGACGACGCTTGGTGCTGGTCCCCCGCCGGGCCGGTGGCGGCCTTGACGGCAGGTGACGGGGAACAGCGAGGACGCCCGCCGACAGGAGCCGTCTGGGCGACGCAGGAGGCGTGAGCGGCCCGGCGCTCGGCGCGGGCCCGACGAGCGTCAGACATGGACGCGATGGTCGGAGGAGAACAGGGTGGTGGAAGACGAATTCCGGCGCACCGCTACCTGGCGCGCCAAATGTCGGATTTCGGGTTCCGGCAGACCCTTGAGGTTCGAACACTGGGATGCGCGCGGAGATTTAAGCTATGGAAAGAACAGCACAAGAGACACAGGGTTTATACTGGTTCGGGCCACTGTTGTGGTGTAATACCCTACTCCAGTGTGTGGTGTGGTGGATTGCCTCTTGGGCTGATGATGATGAGCAATACAAGGAAGAACAGCCTCGCGAGGGTCTGTTCTTGGCTGGGGCGACGAACTGCTAGGAGGAGTTCAGTCACCCTTCTCTCTCTCTCTCTCTCTCTTCTCGATTACGATCCGATCTCCTCTTTCTACCCTGTGGGTGGCCAGTCCTATTTATAGGCAAAGGCCCTGGGCCTCTTCCCAAATATTGAGCGGGAAGGGCGCCAACAATTGGCCATTTTGAAGGGGAACATCTGGTACACTGATCCTGACTAAAGTTGGTCCTCGCCTGCCAAAGGCTCTGGTGGTGACGCTGGCTTGGGCTCCACAATGACTTCCTCCCTGCCGTTGGACTGGTCTTGGCCTTGTTGCACCGAAACGGGTGCCTTTGCTTGATGCTCTCGCCTGGGCTTGCTCCCTTTGCACCGAAGAGGAAAGAAGGACACTGCGCGAGCTGGCGCCCACCTGGCACCCTTGCTCGTCATGGCTTGCGTCACGGGCACCTCGTGAGGTACCCCGCCTTGATCTCTCCGCCTCCTCACGAGCCAGCCTGATGAGGCCATGCCTGAGGAAGCTCCGTGTCATCCACCCCGCGAGGCTTGGCCCCTCGCGAGGGTCTTGGGTCTGTGTTGATGAAGACGGTCCATGCTGGGACCCCCTTTGAGCCACGCCGCAGGCCGTAGGCAGGCAAGTCTGGGGACCCACGTTCCCAGAACACCGACAGCAACAAACAAGAATTCAAAGCCCCCGATTTCTCGAGGGAAGGGGTTGAGGATATCGAGCCCCCAGAACGGAAATGGTCATGATAGAGGAATTGTTTGAAGAGCTTGGGTAGGAAGGTGTGTTCTCTTGGAATGGAACTAACATGTTTCACATGTCATGACTAGCTTGACCCCATCTTGGAGGGCTGTGGGCCAACAGAATCCTTGCTGGAATGCTTCCCCAATTAATGCCCATGATCCAATGTGGGAGCCGCACATTCCTTTGTGAATCTCAGCCAACAGTTCCTTTCCTTCTTCCCGGTAGACACACTTCAAATTCACACTGTTGGGCCTCCTTCAGTACAGAGTGTCATCGACAAACTGGTACATACTAGCCCTCCGGGCTACTCTCTCAGCTTCAACTTGGTCGGCGGGAAGCTCTCCGGTTTGGAGAAAGTGGACAATGTGCCTTGCCCAAGTGGGAGCCTGGGTCTTGGCAACAAGGACTAGCAGCACCTCTTCTGCTGCAGGAGCACCAGCCTCGTTCACGGGGTTCTTAGGCCCGGCTGGATGGGTGGTCCGGCGAGCTGTGCGGAGTTGTTTCCGGTAGGGAATCTGCCGGGAGCAGATGGCTCTACCGGGAGAGGCTTTCCGGTGTCCAAATTTCTCCTCTTCTGGGCCATTGTTGTTGGGGATACGGAGGGCTGAGTGAGATGGAGAACAAAAGTTCCTATCTCCACAGGAAGCTTCTGCGCAGCACACTTTGACAGATCATCAGCTATGTTGTTTTCCGCATGCGGTACATGCTCTGTTTGCAATCCGTCAAAGTGCTCCTCCAATGTCCTTACTTCCTCAATGTATGCCTCCATCAATGCACTTTGACAATCGTTGTTGACTTCTCTCACCACAAGCTGGGAATCTCCTCGAATGATCAGTTTCTCAATTCCCAATTCGGCTGCAATCCTGAGCCCGGCAAGCAGCCCTTCATACTCAGCTGTATTTTCGGTTGCTTCTTCCCGGGAAAAATGCATTTGGATGACATACTTCAAGTGCTCCCCAGAGGGGGCGACAAGAAGTACACCAGCTCCTACACCTTGTAGGGAAAAATCACCATCAAAATATATAATCCGTTCTTGGGGCGATTCCTTGACGGGGATAAACGTCTCTGTCACCTCCTCATCAGGGGTTCGCGTCCATTCTGCAATAAACTCTCCCAATTCCCTACTCTGAATAGTTGATGTACTCTCAAACTTCAAGTCAATGCTGGATAACTCCAAAGGCCACTCCACTATTCTGTCGGTATCCTCAGGGTTTCAAAGTATCCTTTGCAATGGGAAACGAGTAACAACCATGATCTCATGGGCTTGGAAGTAGTGGTGAAGTTTTCTTGAGGCCATGATGAGACTAAAGATCATCTTCTGCACGCTAGAGTACCTCGATCTAGCCCCTTGTAGCAGGAGTTGAGGAAGTACACTGGGCGATGCACCACTTTCTTTCTTGCAACGTCCTTGGGGTTGCTCTCATTGTTGTGCTCATCGCTGTCCTGATCCTTCTTTGATTCTGTCAAACTCCGTTCACTCTCTACTTCATCCACATCCCGCTGCGCTACCAGAGCTACACTGACCACTTGGTTGGTTGCTGCCAAGTATAACAACAACGGCTCCTGGGGTTTAGGAGGAACCAAGGTAGGCATAGAGGATGAGTAAGCTTTCAACTCTTGCAAGGCTGCATCTACTTCCGGGGTCCACTTGATAGGGCCGGTCTTATTCAAAATCTTGAAGAACGGTAGGGCGCACTCGACAGACTTGGAAATGAATCTGCTTAGCGCGGCAACACACTGTCAGCCGCCTCACATCCTTAACTATCCTTGGTGCTTGGATCTGCTCAATGGCCTTGATCTTGTCGGGGTTGGCTTCAGTCCTGCGATAGGATACAAAGAAACCAAGCAGCTTGCCGGAGGGTGTAAGTGCATCTAGTGCCACCCCTAGATGGTTTTGGAGTATTGATGACAAATCTGGTTGAGGGACTAATGTGTTTGTGAGAATTGTAGGATAACACAGGTAGTAGTCCCTCATTGATTTGGTTTACATACCAGAGATGACCCCTAAAAATGTGTGAAGACATTGAAGACAATGGTGGTGTGTGAAGAGTTTCACATTGAAGACTATGACATGTGAAGACATAGTTGCTTCATAGTTTCCTTTTCTAATTTGTTGAGTCATAGGAAACACCGTACTGTTAAGTGGGGTCCAAGTGAACAAAGTCAGAGTGACTGAAGTGATGCTCAACCAAATCCTATGTCTTCGAGCAAAAACAGTGAGAGAAAACCTTATCCAGAGCTGGATGAGTCAGCTTTACTTGTAGCCCAAGTCAAGCTGCCGCGTGTGTTTGAAATCTGACCATTGGACATGTGTCAGTTTCTTAGTGACCCAAGGTCATTTTGGAAAAATCAGGTCGGGTTAACTCGTGGCTATAAATAGCCCACCCCATACACCATAAATTGGTGGCTGCTCAGAGTTAGTGCATGGCTTTTGTCGTTTTGAGAGCAACCCACCTCGAAGCCTTTGAGAGAGAAATCCTTGCGAGGACAAAGCCCTAAACACCCAGAGCCAAAGAGTGTTAGGCATCACTGAAGTCTTTCTGTCCGAGTGACCTGAAGACTTGTTACACTTGAGGACTTTGAATCCTCTAGCCAGTTAGGCGTCACGTTCTGAGCATCCAAGAGTCATCATGGATCTCCGGTGAACGAAGTCTGTGAAGGTTTGGAAGTCTACCTTGAAGATTTACCAGAGTGATTGGGAGAGGACTGTGTGTCCTTAGCTCAAGGGGAATAAGGTGAAGACGCAGTCTTCTGAGTTGAATCTCAGCCTCCCTAACCAGATGTACAATTGTCACAGCAACTGGAACTGGTCCAACAAATACCTGTCCTCACCAAGCAACTGGTTCTATCCTTACCTCTCTCTTTACTTATAGTTTATTTTTGTGAAGTCATTGTCTGCTTGCATGATCTGATTGGCTTCACCGTGTGAAGACTGTTGTTGATTGTCTTCATACTATCTTCCATCTTGATCCATTCTACCTAGCTGCTGATAGTCTTCGTACTTTCACTTCAATGCTTACTTGACTATGGCTCGTCTAGTGTAGTCTACCTTCCGCTGCATATTAATAGTTTCATTTCTACTATTTGTCTTCAAAGCCCCCATGTTTTGAAGACTTTCATAAAAATCTCCTATTCACCCCCCCTCTAGTCGATAACTAGCACTTTCAGAGGGGCGTCAGCCGTGGAGCACTCTGAGAATGACGCTGACATTGATGAAGCGCCAGCTCCACCAAGGCCACAGAAGCAGAAGAAGTCGAAGGCTTCAAAGCCCTCGGCTGCACCTAAAGCTTCGCATGCGAAGCCACTGGCCACTGCACCACCTGAAGCAAGTGTGCAGTCTGAAGATCTTTCTCGCATCTCCAAGAAGACTGAGAAGTATTCAAAGTAGATGAAGCTCATCTAGCGCTCTGGACAAGAACTGACCCCAGCTGATATTCTGCGGAATGAAGAAGCCACCATTGATCTGTCCAGCGACGACGATCTTGGTGGTGATGCTCTTGAGATGCTCATAAAGAGCAAGGAGGAGGCTGAGATCTTGAATGATCTGCCCCTATTTTATGTGGATATCTTGAACAACTTCATTAATGAATGGTTTGAAACCCCCAGCATCAACATCGATCACCTTGAGATTCCAATTGGCATCAGTGTCTGTTTCCACAGTGCCATTGCTACTGAGTTGGCTCTGGCTCAGAAGATAGTTGAACTAAAGAACAAGATTGATCATGAGAAAGCTTAGTTCAAGAGGAACATGGCCAATCTCAGCGTGGCGGATGTTCAAAGCTTCAAGCAGATGTTGCATGAGCTCAAGGAGCAGTTTCACCAGAAACGCGAGGAAGCTAAAGGTTACAGAAAAATAATGAAATACTTTCCTGAGAAGAGTGTGCAAGCGCACAATGAGGCTGAGAAGCGCAAGGCACTGGGGCACCCTGGCATCGACCCCAGAATGGCTGCCAAGAAGAAGAAGAAGTCTGCCACAGGACGCACTGAAGAAGTAAGGCAGGAAGCAGCTACCATTGTCTTCCCTGCCAGCATGACAGCCTCGAAGCCTATGGTCCCCATAGCTGCTTCAGAACCGAAGAAGACAAGGGGAGATGAGGCCGAAGCTAGAAAGTGCAAGCACAAGAATGCCACTGATGATACCCCACAACCCAAGAAGCGGAAGACAAAGTCTTCGAAGAAAGATTGGGCTGCTCCCTCAGAGCCCCTCCTTGTCGAACCCATCTCAGTTGTCCATGTCAGCGTCCTGGGAATGGGGGTCCCAGACTTGCCTTCCTGCGGCCCGCGGCGTGGCTGAGCCAGCAGGCCGTACGTCCCATCTTCACCAACAAAGCACCCAAGACCCTCGCGAGGGGCCAAGCCTCACGAGGCGGATGACGCAAGACCTCCTCTGGAGTGGCCTAGCTAGGCAGGCTCACGAGGAGCAGAGATATCAAGGCGAGGCGAACCTCACGAGGTTCTCATGACGTGAGCCATGACAATCGACACTAGGCGGGCGCCTGGCGGGTGCCAGCACGCACAACGTCCTCGTTTCCTCTTTGGTGCAAAGGGCGGCAAGCGCAGCCGCAGAGTACCGAGGCATCCGACAAAGGTTGCCATTTCGGTGCAACAATACCAAGACCAAGGACTGCAAGACGGAGGTCATCGTAGAGCCCAGAACAGCGTCACCACCAGAACTTTGTGCAGGCGAAGACTACTTTTGTCAGGATAGCTTGTACTATCTGCCCCCCTTCAAATTAGCCCGCCATTGTTGGCTCCCTTCCCGCTCGATATTTGGGAAGAGGACCAAGGCCTCTATAAATAGGACTAGCCACCACAGTAGGGGGAGCAGAGTGAGAGAGAGGACGAACTGACCTTAGTTTGAGAGAGACCACCACCTCACACACAAGCTCACCGAGCACAAGAATGCCATAACCTCAGGAGGCATGTCTGCCCTTGTATTGTTCATATCAGCCCAAGAGGCAATCCACCACCACCACCACACTGGAGTAGGGTATTACACTACAACGGTGTCCCGAACCAGTATAAACCCTGTGTCCATCTGTGTTGTGAGTTCGTCGAGTTTGTCCGCGAGATCCTAGCAAGCTAGATTGTAGATCGGTTGAAGGGAAAGACTTCACGTGCAACCGAGTGTTCGAACCTTAAGGGTTTGCCGGGACCCCATACCCCGACATTTGGTGCGCCTGGTAGGGTGCGCCATAGCATCCCTTCCATTAGTTCGTCGCTCCATCGATCTGTCGTCTCCATGTCGGACGCTTGCCGCGGTCGAGCTGAGCGTCGGGCCACCCTCGCCGCCCGTGTTGCTCAGACGGCTCCCGTCGTCGGGCCGCCTCGTCGTTCTCCGTCCCCCGCCGCCAATGCTACCACCGGCCCGGTGGGAAACGAGCAGCAGGCGTCCTCGCAACATCCTTCGGTGTGGCAGGACGGCCGCACCGCTACTCCATCACTCACTCCTGTTGGCTCTTTGTCCCACGCGCACCGCGCTTCCCTAGAGGCGCGGGCTGCACTCATCGCGGCAAACGAGCTCGTGCGTTACCGCTCGGTCGACGACGTCTATGAGGAGTGGCTCGATCGTGTCGCCGAGCTCGTCCGGGCCGCGGGGGGCTCTCTGGCGCCGTCTCACTCTCTGCCTCCCCCTCAGCAGGCCGCGGGCAACAGGGTTCATGGCGCGCCTCCACCACCTCGACCCCAAGACGGTGCCTTGGCGCCAAGGTGCGCGCCTCCACGGCATGATCCGCCGCGCCCGGCGCCCGCGTGTGAACAAAGGAGCTGCCAAGAAATCCCGCGACCGCGAGAAGCTGCACCAGCACTACCCACGCCACCTCATCAAGACCGTGCACTACCTGTAGTGGCACATCACGGACCTCGCCAAGACCAAACACCGCCCCCGAAGTGGGCCCCGGCAACCACGGCAGGCTGCCGCGCATTCACCCCTTAGCTGTGCAGCGTTGCCTGGCCAGGCAAGTTCAAGCAAGATCTGCCTCCTCGGTATGACGGCACCGCCGCGCTTGCGGAGTTCCTGCAGCTCTACGAGTTGAGCATCAAAGCGGCCAACGGCGACAAAAAAGTCATGGCGAATTGGTTTCCCATGGCTCTCAAGGATGGGGCCCGCTCCTGGCTCCTAAACCTGCAGCACGGCTCGATCTCCTCCTGGGACGAGATGCGCGACTGCTTCGTCGCCAACTTCCAGGGCACTCGTGACCGCCCACCGGTCACGGGCGACCTACGCCGCATCAAGCAACATCCAGGAGAGACCCTCCAGAAGTACATCCAGCGCTTCAACAGCACCCGCCTCAAGATCCCCAAGGTCACGGACAAGGCCATCATCTCTGCGTTTTCTGATGGTGTCCGCGATGTCAAGATGAAGGAAGAGCTGGCAATCCATGAGGAGCTTTGCACATCTCAGGAGCTGTATGAGGAGGGGCGCCTCTCTCTCCTTGTGCTGCCAGCTGCAGGAGTGGAGGAAAATAAGGCCAAGGCCAAGGACGTGAAGCGCAAGTAGGCAGTATTGCTCGCAGCAGAGCCCGACACAAAGCGAGGTAGAGATCAGCCAGAGTCATCCAAGAACGGCCGCCCATTATGCGCTTTCCACAACCTGAACACCCACAACACCAGCGACTGTCAAGAGTTCAGAGCCATTCGGGAAGGACGCTTCGGCCGATGCCCCAAGCGCAACGACCGGGGCCCGCGCCAGGAGTGGCGTGACCGGCCTTGTGAGGACCGCTGGCAGGACCAACCTCACGAGGGCGCCTGGAGGGACCCGCCGCATGAGGATTGCCCCCAGGGCAATGCTGGTCTTCCCCCATTGGCATCGCCAAGGAGGAACGATGACCACCACCAGGACGAGGGGCTAGGGGCTTCCAGGAGCCGCGGCAGTCGCTTGCATCTTGGGCAGTGCTCATGTCCCAGCCTCTCAGCGAATCTTCAAACAGTTCGCTCGCGAGGTGAATGCGGTGCTCCCCAAGCTCGAGGCCGCGCGCACGCTCCGGTGGTCCCAATGCGCCATCACCTTTAGCTCGTCCAACCAGCTCATGTGCGTAACCACCGCTGGCACACTCCCTATGTTGTGCTCCCCTGTCATCAGCAATGTGCAAGTCACCAAGACTCTCATCAATGGTGGCGCAGGGCTCAACGTCCTATCCGCCGACACATTCGATAGCCTCCAAGTGCCCTATGAGCAGCTCCAGCCAACCAAGCCTTTCTCTGGAGCGACTGACGGTTCCACCACACCAATAGGGAAGTCCACCTTCCTGTCACCTTCGGGGAGCGCATGAATTACCGCACCAAGCTCATCGACTTCGACGTCGCACACATCCACCTGTCGTACAATGCCATCCTCGGGTACCCAGCCCTGGCCAAGTTCATGGTAGTCACTCACCACGGCTACAACATCCTCAAGATGCCAGGAAGCGGGGGGGTCATCACGGTCCCATGTAAAGAAAGGGATGCGGTGTGCTCCCTTGAGCGCGCCTTCCAAGCCGCGGCAATCGACAACCCTAACAACAGAAGTGAAGGCCCTCCGGAGACCATCCCCAAGAAGAAGCTATCGTGCCGTGCAGGACCCCAGGAAGATGGGGTCGCATCAGGAGCCTCGTCAGGATCAACGCCAGCTCCAAGGGCGCCTCCCTCCACCGCATAGGAAAGCACGCCCGGCTCCCTCCTCAGGCAAGGCTCGGGGGCTCTCTTCTGGAGGGCCTCAGACCTTGCCAATCTCACAAGGGAGGCGCTTGGGCACCACTTGGAAGCGTGCTTCGCGGCACATGTTCCTCAGGGGAGCATGGGGCGAGGAATGCCCACCACCCAGGAGTTCATCACCAAGACCACCCAAGAGCTACAAGACGCAAGAGCCATGCATGGCGATAGCCGCTCACAGAGTGTGGCTCATCACCCAGGCGAGCGTGCTGAGGTGCGCGCCTGCATCGACATCCCAGGGCTCAACAGGGCCGCATCTCATGAACGCTTCTGGCCATCACGCGCGGGCCGCTGTGAGGGTCCACCACACACCTTCATTCGCATGCCCCTCAGCTTGCCAAATGTGGCGTCGGTCCATCAGCGCCATGTGCGGCAAGTCCAGGCAGCTCAGGAGGCCAGGTTCCACGCCGTTCGGGAGGAGATGGCGGTGGCCTTCAGGGAACCTCCTGAGGCCCCAAAGCCTCCCGAGGCTCAGGGTCACGGTGGCTCATGAGGAGTCATTCCTTCGACATGTGGCCTTAGCTGCACCAGCTCTACTTTGTCTACAGACCCAGGTGACATCTTCCAAGTTCATTTAAGCTGGGAGCGCCCCTCGGGCTGCACTATTCCCAGGCCGCGTGGGTCCGTCCCTGTGGCATGTATCCCTTTTTCTTATGTTCCTAAGTTTGCCTCGCTGGGGCGCCCCTCGGGATGCATCATCCCCACGCCACTTGGGCCAGACCTAGTGGCATGTATCTTCCTGCATTTATCCTAGTCGATCTGCTCTTCATGCCTAACCTGCCGAACCGCTATCGCCTATTTGATCACCGCCCGCCATGGGTCCGTTCGCCCCATGAAATTTGCTTGCACGTTAAAAGGGGGGCTCCTGAGCATCGCGACTCAGGAGCTCACACTGGCTCCCCAGCACTCACCCCCTGGCCTTTGACCACGGCATCGCGACCTGGCATACCAGCGGCGGTTGAGCTCGCAAGAGGGCCGGACCTGAGGACATAGAGTGCTTGCATCTAACCACCTTGCAGGGACATACAGTCACCAAGGCTCAAGACCAGGCATAACCCGCCATGAGGTAGGGCCTCGTGAGTCCCGTGCTGGCTCACGAGTGCCCATATACACCTCGCGGCCCTGTCGTGCAAGCCACGTGTCAGGGCAGGGCTGTACACGCCCCGGGGGCTCCTCCCGGAGGTGGCCCCCCATCCCACGCCCAAGTGGAAGCTCCATGCTCCATGCTGGTTGTCGACACTGCCGAGGAGCGGCTATGCCTATGCACAAGCGGAAGCACTATGCTCCGCGTTGGTGATAAACAACTGAGGGCGAACCCACGGCCCTACCAACCTCAGGGAGGCCATAGCTCAACGCCCAGTCCCACCACGGCACCTCCCCTCAGGAGAGTCGCGCAAGGGGGCTGGGCACGGGGGCTGCGCTCGGGTCACGCCCAGGCACACGCCACCCAACCAGGTCCCCCGGACCTGGTCGTCGCACGCCCCTCCCGAGGCCTCGGTGAGGGCAGGTATGGAAATTGTTTGAACGTCAAGGGGGACTCCTGAGCATCGTGACTCAGGAGCCTAACTGGTCACGTAGCCCCTCACTCCTTGGTCCGTCCTAGTTTCCGGTCAGTCCAACGGCGGTTGAGGTATGCGCGGGGCCGGGCTCTGCCGACGTAGAACATTAATCTATCTTCGTGAACTCTCCCTATATGTTGTTCGCACGTTGAGGGGGACTCCTGAGCATCGCGACTCAAGAGCCTAACTAGTCACGTAGCCCCTCACTCCTTGGTCCGTCCTGGTCTCCGGTCGGCCCAATGGTGGTTGAGGTATGCGTGGGGCCGGGCTCTGCCGACACAAAACAAAGCAAATAGGAAGGAAAACGCAAAATCTCGAAGCAAATTTTACAAGAACATTCTTCTGACAATATCAAATGAAAAGTCTAAACGCCTCCACGAGGCCTGATGTATGTCGCAGGAATTGAATGAGAAGAATAGCTGCAGGTCACCCCTGGATGTCGCCGTCGCCTGCGGAAGGTGCTTCCCCACGGGCGACGATGTGCTCGCTTTCACCACCAGCCGCAGGATCCGCGCGACAGAGGATCGGAGACAAAGCTGCGGAACTTCCCCAGCAAAGCCTCCACGTGACCTTGAACAACTGCGCCGGCGGCTTTGCAGAGGTCTTCAGCTACAGGCTCCAGCAGCCCATCAAGGCGGGCGTTGGGGTCGCGGAGGTGCAGATGGCTCAGGACGTGAGTCAGTGGGGCCACGGATAGAACCTGAGCTTCTGCCTCCGCCATGGGACCGAGGCCCTCAACGACCTCCTCAAGCGCCTTCACCACGAGAGGAAGCAGCTGGGCAGGGCCATCCTCATCAGTGTCCAGCGGCTTCTCCAGGCCACGCTTGTATAGCGCCTTCAGCACCTCTCGAGATCTCTTCTCGAGATCGGCGAAGGCCACACGGTCTTCAGCCAGGACTCGCGCCATGGCATCAAGATCGGCCTCCCTCGCCCCTATCTTCTACTCCAGCTCTTCCAACCGGTTGCGCTCGGCGGCCTGCTCCTTCCCCAGCTCCGCCAGCGCAGCATCACGGTTCTTGACGGCTTCCTCCCAGGCCTTCATCTCCTTCTCCTCTGACTGGTGGCGGCGTGCCTCTTCGGCGTGCTTGTCGTGCAGGCTCTTCAACTCGCCCTCTAGCACTTGGCAGCGGTCACAGGCAGCCTTGGCGTCTCTCAGCGCCGCCTCACGATCGGCTGCAGCACTAGCGACCCCTTGCTTCTCCCTCTCGGAATCCGCAATGGCCTGGCCCAGCGCCGTGCGTACCGCCAGGTCGGAACGACACCAGCCAGAGGCCAACTCCAGACGCCTGACCACCGAGTGCGGGTTAGCGCTCAGGAGATCCGCCCGCAGTTGGGTCATCTCTGAAAGGGCACGCTCTAGGACAGCGGCAGGAGCAGAAGGCTCAGGAAGTGGAGACGCAACAGCCGAAGGAAGCGACATCATCACTAGGGCTTGGGAAACCGTGGGTTCCGGGGCAGCTAGGACCTCATCAGCCATGCTAAGCACTGGCATCTCCGGAGCCATCGGGGCTGTGGGGGCTGACTCCACACGGTGATGCTCCTCTTGGCCCCGCGAAGACGACCGGGCTGGGGAGACATGGGCGATGTTGCCCCCTGGCTCTGCGGAGGGAGGCTCATCTGCATTCCGTTCAATCCTCTTCTTCGCCGAAGATGTCGGCCTGATCAACCAAGGGCGAGCGTCAGGAAAAAACAAACACTAGCGAGGACCAAGCGAAGTTCAAAACACCTACCGGTCCACCGAAAGGTACCCCACCTTTCGCTTGAGGAGCTTGAGGCCCGATAGCTTTGGGACCTGGGGGCAGGCGCTCGGGCTCAGGTGGCGCCATGCGGTGCGGAGGCGGAACCGTATCCATCCCCAGGAGGTGTTGGGGTGGAGGCGGCACCGTGATCCACCAGCGATGACCTACACTTCGTCGGGATGGGCGGTTGCTCCATCCCTCCTTCGTAGGCGTTGGCCTCGGCATCATCAGGAAGGGCGCGGAGAATCTCGGCCTTGCTCGGAGGGGAGGTCTCCTCCACCTCTTCTGGGGTCTCCTCAGAGTCCTCCTCCTCCTCCCCCTTTCCGCGGGACTTGCCAGAAGACACCTCCACCGGCTTCTGCACCGATGGAGCTCCCGTCAGCACCGGCGGCACCAGCCCGCGCGCATCAAAAGTCGGCCTGGAGGCGACGAATTCCTCCCGGTCCTTGCGTTGGAAGAGGGGAATGAAGGCGCTAGGCGGGTTCTCCTAGTTGTCTCCAAATATGAGGCGCAGGATGGCGTCTAGTTCGTCGTCAGGCAGGTCCCCCGGCATCAGGCGGATCTTGTTTTCCCCTCCTTCAAGCTGCCAGAAGGGGCGCGCGCACGCATGGAGTGGGGCGACCCGCAGCGTCAAGAACTCCCTCAGGAGCATCGCTCCCATTATTTTGGCTGCCCTTGCATTGCCCGGCTTCAGGTCAGCCGTCATCTGCTTCAACACTGGCGATGCCCGCTCATCGACAAGCTCCGCCCTGGGCCACTCCTTGCCTTGCTGGGGCGCCTTTGTCGGTAGTGCCAGGCGCGGATGGGCGAGCTTGGTGTCCACCATGACCCATTTGGATCGAATGTTATCGGCCCTCTTCCCGGTGTTTGAGATCGAGTTGGCCTTGCCGGACGCGACGAAGTTGGCGCATCCAGAGATGTGACCCTCACTGACACGAAGGAAGAAGAAGTGGCGCAGGAGCGCCACGGAAGGCATCACGCCCAGGTACGCCTCACAGTAGTAGGCAAAGATGGACAGGAGAAGGACAGAGTTGGGGTGGAGATGCAATGCCTACAGCCCATAGTGGTCGAGGACTTCATAGAAGAAATCAGAGAAGGGAGGAACCAACCCGACGGCAACGCTGCTTGAAAAGAAGGGGAAGAAGGTGCTCCCCTCAGGCTCCGGATCGTCGGAGGCAAGCCGGAGCTCCGTCTTCCCACACTCATTGCTCTCTCCCACCCTCAGCAGGCGCACAGAGGCAAGGCTCTTCTCTGTGACAGTGAGTGCCTCAAGAGCGGGCTCGTACCAAGCCGGGGACGACGAAGTCTTGACCTTGCGAGGCGCCATGGGCGGCAGATGCAGAGCGAGGCCGAAGCAGATCTGTAGGTAGCGGCAGCGAAGAGCAAGAAAGGGGATCTGGAGCGAGGCGAGGAAGAAGCAATGAAGGCAAGGGCCGCCCGCACCAGCCTTTTGTCAGGTCAGTTGCCGAAACAACATGGGGAAGCGGAGACGCATACGTCCAATCAACCGCCACATGTCAACCAAGGCCGCATGCTTTTGGGGCCCGCGGCGCTTCGAGCTTGACCCTTGGTTTCGCCAGAAGCCAAGCCCGCGCACACCTTGGGCCCGAGGGCTACAGTCGGCATCCTGGGAACAGGGGTCCCTAGACTTGCGTGCCTGCGGCCCACAGCGTGGCTGAGCCAGCAGGCCGTACGGCCCATCTTCACCAACAAAGCACCCAAGACCCTCGCGAGGGGCCAAGCCTCGCGAGGCGGACGACGCAAGACCTCCCCTGGAGTGGCCTAGCTAGGCAGGCTCACAAGGAGCGGAGATATCAAGGCGAGGCGAACCTCACGAGGTTCTTGTGACATGAGTCGTGACGATCGACACTAGGCGGGCGTCAGGCGGGCGCCAGCGTGCACAACGTCCTTGTTTCCTCTTTGGTGCAAAGGGGGGCAAGCGCAGCCGTGGAGTACCGAGGCATCCGGCAAAGGTTGCCATTTCGGTGCAACAAGACCAAGACCAAGGACTGCAAGACGGAGGTCATCGTGGAGCCCAGAACAGGGTCATCACCAGAAATTTGTGCAGGTGAAGACTACTTTTGTCAAGATAGCTTATACTAGCTGTCCCCCTTCAAATTAGCCCGCCATTGTTGGCTCCCTTCCCGCTCGATATTTGGGAAGAGGACCAGGGCCTCTATAAATAGGACTACCCACCACAGTAGGGGGAGCAGAGTGAGAGAGAGGACGAATTGGCCTTAGTTTGAGAGAGACCACCACCTCACACACAAGCTCACCGAGCACAAGAACGCCTTAACCTCAGGAGGTCGTTCTGTCCTTGTATTGTTCATCATCATCCCAAGAGGCAATCCATCACCACCACACTGGAGTAGGGTATTACACCACAACGGTGGCCCGAACCAGTATAAACCCTGTGTCCATATGTGTTGTGAGTTCATCGAGTTTGTCCGCAAGATCCTAGCAAGCTAGAGCGTAGATCGGTTGCAGGGAAAGACTTCGCACGTACCCCAGTGTTCGAACCTTAAGGGTTTGCCGGGACCCCATACCCTGACAGTTTGTCCTGCATCCAACTACAAAGAACATCAGCTAGTACTTCATGAGCCTACTTCCACAGAGGCTCCTGAAGCTGAAGACATTCCAACTGCTGACCCCCTCACAGCTGAAGACATTGGTCATCACGACAATGTAGAAGATGATGAAGTCCTTCCTCAGATCGCGCACCAATTGGTATCAACGCTTGTTATCACGAACAGTGAACTCATCAGCATTGGTCGTCCATTGACGACAATTGCTCAGGATGCATCGTGGGCTGATCACCCCCAAGACACACCAAGCCAAGACACACTCAGTACTCCTCCTCCTCAAGTTACCACTCTGGTCCTTGATGATGACAATTACATGGTAAAGACCACCCCATCTACAAAGGATTCGCCCGCATTCCACGGGCTTCGCAAAGGCCCTAGGCCACAGGCTCTGTTGGAAAAGGCAGTGCCTTGGAGGCGCTTAGGCACGCTTAGGCGATGGGCAATGGCCAAATGCCTTGCCTATGGCATAAATGGGAGTCTAGGTAGGGAAAACAAGAAATTGTCTACCCAGGCAAGAAATCATGCCATATTGCTCTGATATGCCAAACGCGCCACATTCCAATTCTAGTAGATGGTAGTAAACTTATTTATATGCCCTAAATTAATATTGATACACATATAATAGCCAATACACACCCTGATAGTAAAAACTATATTACCGCCTAGGTCGCGCCTAGGGCGCTTAAGCACCACCTAGGCACTAGGCAAAAGCCAATCAACAAGCGTTCCAGAAGGAGAAGTGCAAAACAACTAAGTGGAACGACAAGTGTTTCCTGACGCCACTACAACTGTGAACGTCTCTGAGTCCGAAGAAAAAGCTGCTGAAGATGTTTTGGTTGCATCAGCCGATGACCAACAAGAACCCCAAGAACCCCGTCAAGAAGAAGAGCGAGTTGCCACACCCACCACCAACCCAGAAGTTGTTCTCGAGGAGAACGAGTATGTGCCCGACCCTCCAGCTACTCAAGTAGAGGTTGAAAACACTGAGGCGGCCACCCACAACACTACTGAAGCCAATGAGCTAATGTGGCACCAGCAATGAATCTAGTGCCAGAATGTTGCACCTGAAGCCAATGTACAGCATGAAGCCCAAGTCAATGCCTCTGCTCCTGTACCACCTCCAAGACCTCACACCATTGAGCAACCATACGATCGTGGTCAACTTGTCACCGTCCGGTGGCCCATTCTGGTTCCTCTGCCTACTCCCGGACCGTAGCTTGACTATAATGTGGAGCACAGGCCTCGGGTCTAGAAGCCAAAGCCCAGGCTGCCAAGGTTTCCAGGCAGTGCGACTTCGCCAGGATCGTTCAATGTGAATGGCTTCAAAGCACACAACACCTTCTTTGATAGTGCCAAGAACCCATATTCGCAGCCAAGAATTTCATTGAATCAGTTCTGGAGCTATCAGCATAGCAGCTATTATTCTTGTGTCTTATACAATCAAGGGCGCATTTTTCCCCATATGCTTCTAGACTACGAAGCCATGGCTGGCCTGCCCTGCTTGGAAGAAGCTCTAGACTGCTTCAAAGATGCTGGCCTTCTGCAGTTTGTGACCGACAAAGAAAATTGGAATGAAGAGCTTCTGGTAAAATTCTATGCCACTCTTCACATTCGCGGCTACTACAAGGATCTGAACACTTGGGTCCTTGAGTGGATGACGGGCGATGTACACCATGAAGCCAAAGCCCAAGATATAATTGACCCTACTGCCCTGCCCACTCCAGGTGAACACTATGAACCTGGTTGTCTGACTCACCGTAATGCTTTGGAGAGCATATTTCATATGCCTGAGCCAAACATGAGTCAAATGCTCAGCATGATGAAGCCACTGCCAAGCGATGCTGAATATCCAAATGAATTCCTTGTTGAAGACCTAGAGTATCTACGCCGCACCATTTATCATATCATCCAGCGAACTATATGTCCTATCAAAGGACATTCTCCTGCAGCAAAGCTTGAAGGAGAAATGAAGACATTGGTGTTCTATATTTTCAATGGCATTAGCTTCAATGCTCAAGATTTCTTCATCAGGCAGCTGGCTGCATCGGGCTCTGATCTTTTTGGCCTGAAGTTTTATGCTCCATGGGTAATGCACCTCATCACGCTTCACTCTTCTGTGAACTATTAGCCCTTTGCGCGCAATCATCTCGTCTTCTTCCCCGAGGTTGATATGTATATCAAAGCCATCTACCCCGAACCTGCTAAGGAGCCACTATATCTTCACAATGTCAATCACCAAGGCTTCACCCAACCCATTGAAGGAGTTCTTGCTACCACTCGTGTTTATCCCTTGGCTGGTAACACTCGTGAACCTCGTCATGCCAACACTAAAGCCATTGAAAGTACCATGGCTCAAAGTCCTCGGAAGCGATCTCACGCTCTTAATGACCGAGAGCATCTCGTGGCATTACATCAAAAACAGGATAAACATCATGACTGGCTCAAGCGTCAGATGCAAAGCCTCTTGGTGGATGTCAATCGCATTCAAAATCTTGCCACCAAGAATGCCTTTGTCACACATGAAACCTGTCGGAGGTCGTAGAAGAGTCTGACATTGCTAAGCTCTGAAGATGATCTTCAACAGGTTGGCTTCACAGAGCGATTCAAATTTGATTCCACTCCTCCTAGGAACGCTCACTTGCGTCGAACCGCCTCACTCGAGGACTCTGAGTACTCCTTGGCGGCAACTGTCGACGCGAGAGTCGTTGATGACGAAGATGATGCTACTTCACCAACCACAACTTTGCCGCAAATCGACACTGCACCAAGTTCTTCTGCACCACCGGACTCCAACGTCGACCCTGCACCTTCTCCTACTCATGGGAATGAGTAGAGCTCTTTGTCTTCAAACCTTTTTGGTCCTTACTAACAAAATGGAGAGAAGCATATGAGTTGATAATCTTCAAGCGGGTCCTTATGGGTGGTTGCTATACTTTTTGCAAATGTTTACAACTCTCGCTTTTGATACTTTCGATTCTTTGAGTTGTAACACATAAACTTGATGGTCGTCTGCTACCTTTTCTATTAACTATGTGGTGCGATGATAAATTCCGCACGAAGTCATTCCGCAAACATCCATTTTTCATTATGCACATCATTATCTTCATTATATTATTTCATGCATGATGAATTGTCTTCATAAGCTGAAGAGGATCTCCACAAGTAAAACCTGCCATGTGCATTTGCATTCAAACGCAAATTACTTATATGCACATCTTCAGGGGAGCCTTTTTGCTACTTATGAAGACAATACCTTATCCTTACAATTTCACATACTTTTATCCCCATTGAAAACGTCAACCAGTTTGTCATCAATCACCAAAAAGGGGGATATTGTAAGTGCATCTAGTGCCACCCCTAGTTGGTTTTGGAGTATTGATGACAAATCTGGTTGAGGGACTAATGTGTTTGTGAGAATTATAGGTTAACACAGGTAGTAGTCCCTCATTGATTCGGTTTACCTACCAGAGATGATCCCTAAAAATGTGTGAAGACATTGAAGACAATGGTGGTCTGTCAAGAGTTTCATATTGAAGACTATGACATGAGAAGACATCGTTTGAAGACTATGGATTGCGAAGACATAGTTGCTTCGTAGTTTCTTTTTCTTCTTTGATGAGTTATAGGAACCACCATACTATTAAGTGGGGTCCAAGTGAACAAATTCAGTGACTAAAGTGATGCTCAACCGAATCCTATGTCTTCGAGCGAAGACAATGAGAGAAAATCTTATCCAGAGCTGGATGAGTCAGCTTTAGTTGTAGCCAAAGTCAAGCTACCGTGTGTGTTTGAAATCTGACCGTTGGACACGTGTCAGTTCCTTAGTGACCCAGGGTCATTTCAGACAAATCAGGACGGGTTGCCTTATGGCTATAAATCGTCCACCCCCTACACCATAAATTGGTGGCTGCTCAGAGTTAGTGCACGGATTTTGTTATTTTGAGAGCAACCCACCTCGAAGCCTTTGAGAGAGAAATCCTTGCGAGGACAAAGCCCTAAACACCTAGAGCCAAAGAGAGTTAGGCATCACTGAAGTCTTTCTGTCTGAGTGACCTGAAGACTTGTTACACGTGAGGACTTTGAATCCTCCAGTCTGTTAGGTGTCGCGTTCTGAGCATCCAAGAGTCATTCTGGATCGCCGGTGAACGAAGTTTGTGAAGGTTTAGAAGTATACCTTGAAGACTTACCAGAGTGACTGGGCGAGGACTATGTGTCCTTAGCTCAAGGGCAATAAGGTGAAGACGCGGTCTTCTGAGTTGAATCTCAGCCTCCCTACCCAGACATACAGTTGTCACAGCAACTGGAACTGGTCCAACAAATACCTGTCCTCACCAAGAAACTGGTTCTATCCTTACTTCTCTCTTTACTTACAGTTTTTCTTCGTGAAGTCATTGTTTGCTTGCATGATCTGATTGGCTTCACTGTGTGAATACTGTTGTTGATTGTCTTCATACTATCTTCCATCTTGATCTATTCTACCTAGTTGTTGATAGTCTTTGTACTTTCACTTCATTGCTTACTTGACTATGGCTTGTCTAGTGTAGTCTACCATCGGCTGCATATTAATAGGTTCATTTCTACTGTTTGTCTTCAAAGCCCCCGTGTTTTGAAGAATTTCATAAAAATCGCCTATTCACCCCCCCTCTAGTTGATAACTAGCACTTTCAGAGGGAACACCAAATACACATTTTTGCGGGTTGAGCTTCAAATTGATCTTGCGCAGATTGGCAAATGTTTCCTCCAAATCCTGAATAAGGGTGGCCTTATCTTTGGTCTTGACCACAATATCATCCATGTAAGCTTCTATGTTTTTGTGCAACTATGGCTCAAAACCAATCTGGACTGCCCTTGCAAAAGTTGATCCGCCACTCTTCAATCCGAATGGCATGCGAACAAAGCAGTACGTGCCACAAGTAGTGATAAATGACGTGCTCTCTTCATCTTCCCTAGACATGAAGATTTGGTGATACCCAGAATATGCATCCAGAAAGGAGAGGAAATCACAACCTGAAGTGGAGTCCACAATCTGGTCGATGCGCGGCAAGGGAAATGGGTCCTTCGGGCAAGCCTTGTTGAGATTTGTGAAATCAATACAAAGCCTCACATCCCGTTAGCCTTTAGGACTATCACTAGATTTGCCAATCACGTGAGGTGCAATACTCCTCTGACCAAACTAGCTGCCTCAAGTTTCTTGATCTCTTCCGCAATAAGCTGTTGCCTCTCCAAGGCCTACTTGCGGACTTTCTATTTGACAGGTTGGGCATGTGGGCAGAGAGCAAGGTGGTGCTCGATTACCTCCCTGGGAACATCGGGGATAACAGATGGTTGCCAGGCAAACACATTGATGTTCGCCCACAGGAAGGCAACGAGCGTGCTTTCCTATTTGTCGTCAAGGGTGGCTGTCGGTGCCAAAACAGGCGGACCTCGGGTAGGGGGTCCTGAACTGTGTGTCTAGGATCGATGGTAACAGGAGGCAGGGGACACAATGTTTACCCAGGTTCGGGCCCTCTTGATGGAGGTAATACCCTACGTCCTGCTTGATTGATATTGATGATATGAGTATTACAAGAGTTGATCTACCGCGAGATCGTAGAGGCTAAAACCCTAGAAGCTAGCCTATGGTATGATTGTTGTATATGGTCTATCGACTAGCCTGGCCTCGGTTTATATAATGCACCAGAGGCCTAGGATAACAAGAGTCCTAGCCGAATACGCCGGTGGGGAGGAGTCCTTGTCTTGATCACCAAGTCTTGTGGAATCTTCCATGTATGCGGCAACTGTCTGAACTGGCCCATGAGTATACGGCCACGGGGGTCCTCGGCCAATCTAACAGATCGGGACACGACGTGGTGAGTACCCCCTAGTCCAGAACATCGTCAGTAGCCCCCTGAACCGGTCTTCAAGTTAGGGCCGCTCCTCGATTCTTCCGAACTGTTCTTCATCTTCAGTTGTCGGTGTTGAAAACTGGTTCAACAAATCTTCTCATCTTCGATCTTGAGGATCGCTGAAATGCATTCGACGAGTATACACGTCGGGTATCCGAGGAGCCCCTTTAAGTTTACGGCCTTTATCAATGCCTTGTTATTTTTATGCCACACCTCGGGTTTGAAGTTGTTCCCGAGAGGAAGTGTCCTCTTGCGTCCGAGCTCTAACGCCAGACTGCATTCGAGGTATCTTTTGCAGCTGAGCACCAATGCCGGACTGCTTCCGAGCTCCAATGCTAAACTATGTCCAAGCTCCAACGCCGGACCGTATCCGAGATCCAACGCCGGACTATATCCGAGGTGTCATAAATCACCTTGGTTCAAAAAAGTTGAAGGAGTTTATCCGAGCTTAATGGCGGAAATGCCCTCTATGGAGCCAGCCACCAGCGCCCGAGCTTTATACCGGACTGCTTCCGAGGTGGTGCACCACCCCGACCATGGGCCGATTTTTTGTCAATATTTTTTATTGGTGCAATTTATTCTCTGCCGAGATATATAGCCAATAGCCCTCAAGGTGTGTATCGGTCTAAAACCCGAGATGCACCTGAAGGATGATATAAGACTGCTGATCCCAGTAGCCGCTGAGACTCAGGTTGATTTGGAAAATCGGTCTGAGGATCAACTCCTAGCTTGGCAGAATATTTCGGGACACAAAAAGTGGTGTGAAGAGTCCTCGAGACTCAGTTTGGGTGCGGTCGACCAACCTGAGGATCATAATCTCCTCGAAAACTATATTGCAATTAAATTTTCTACACTGGATTGCCAACGCAGTAGCCCCTGAGACACTGGTCGGGTGGCGACACCAGATCACGGGATCGATGTGCCCTTTAATATTTATAAATAATGAGCGGGAAGCCCAGTAGCCCCCGAGCCTAAATGGAGGCACGGGTGGCTGAATTAAGGATTGATATCCATAGTAAAATCACAAATTATGTGTAATGACTCTATGCATCCAAGTACTTTACGTCATTAATGCTTGGATCTGCATTGTACAAAACTTTGTTGACCGACCATCGGCTTCCACCTCCTCGGCCAGTAGCCGAGGAGTGTTTGTCCTACTTTATAAAGCCTTTAGGAGGGCAAAGATTTATGACAAACAAGGAAATCTGGCCATAAGGTTTTATAAACAAAGGTTCACAGGGAGATATGTTATATTACTGTTTAACATAAGAAATGTCTTCCAAAGAAAATAGTCCCGCTATCGGTTCCTTTTTTGGGTTGTCATGCTAAGCATGATCATGAAACCTCAGCTCTAATGTAAGAGCAAAATATTGAGGATTTAGTTTGGGAGGCCAGTTACTAGCTCCCGGTAGTGTTCGGCGACAGTCGAGGTCTAGCTGTAAACACTTCGGCCAATGTTATGAATGGCCCATCATTTAACACAGTCATCGGCTCGCTGACCAGTTTACGCTTATTGTGACAGTCAGTTTTCAGCTTTCTCCACTGAGGTGCTTAATCATGTGAGCTGGAAGCACAATAACAGTGGTTCTCCCTTTGCACACCTAGCCGAACAAAGCGGAACATAGGAGGCAAACACAGGAGCCGGGCAACCCAATTATTGACCGAAGACACAATTCAAAACCGATGCATATTTAGCAATATCTGAGAATATTTTTGCCAAATCTCTAAAGGTGTCCGGCGTTGCACTGCAAGACTTGTGCTGAAAACACACAAATAGTTTAAAAGTGCCATAAACTTGGAAAACCAAAAAATGCCAGTAAAAAACTTGACGTCCGAACAAGATCAAGTGTTCGGTGTCAATCCGAAAATTGGTCTTACTTTTGTGCTTCTGTCGTTTATTAATATGACACATCTGATCTCAAGACTTCAAGCAGGTCAGCTGCTCGTTAGACCAGTTTAGCGAACTAAACTCGAGCAGTCACTAGAGAGAAAATGGGTTATCTGGCTATTGACCACACACTCGCATCGAAAAAGGAGTGATAGAAAAAGATTTTGCGACGACTAGGAAGAAAACACATTTACTATAAAACAACTCATATAGATTTTAAGAGCCCCCAAGTGACTTGGGTAAAAATATTTATGTATAATGATTGTATGTACCGAAGTACTTATATCATATATGTGTTCACCCGAACTTTAAACGTGTCTTAACCGACCGTCGGCTTCTCCCATTTCGGCCAAGGACCAAAGAGTGTCATGAACTCCACCTGTCGAGAGTATCGATGGTGTTTCCTATGACTAGGCAATCAGGCCATAAGGCTGTAACAGACAAAGCGCGCTCAGGGAACTGATGCTATATTACTAATGAAGCGTAAGAAGCATCTTCGAAGAAAATAGTACCCCCATCGATACCTTTCTTCGGTGCTCATTATTAATATGAGACTTGTGCAATAGATTTTTTGTACTCATGAGTTCCGTTGTGTGTTGACCATGATTGAAAACCATAAAAGCGCTAGCTTTTGGCTTCACCCAGTCTGAGGTCAGAGCTCGGATGACCCGGTCATGACAATCGCAGAGGTGCTCCCTTTACTCCCTAGCCGAACAATCGGGAACGTAGGGGTAAACACAGGAGCGAGGCAACCCAGCTTGCAAATCGCTTAGGTCAATATGGTGCATATTGTGGCATAATACACGAACAAGGAACGGAGCCGTACAAGTATAATCATATGCAAGAGGAAAAGTTCCATCAAGGGAGCCCCCAAATAAACGGGGTATTTGAATTTGTGTGTCACAAACAAAGTTTTGACAAGGAGATTCTCTACAAGCAACTTTTTTTCAGAAAGGTATAATCCTTGGTCGAACCGAACACAAGTTAAAAATTTAAAACTTTGAGCATGAAGGCAACTTAGCTGGTTAATGTGTTCGGTATTGATGACGTGACCCGAGCTTGATGCGGGGCAAGGTTCCATCCCCCAAGCCGGTCCAAAGGTGGCGGAGCAAAGAGCTCGGCACTCCAAAGTGGTGACATAGTACGGTCAATGCGGGCCAGTAGAGTGATGCCGAAGTCCCTGGCATGGGGTAATGAAGTGTTTACGAAGCCCCGCGTCCAGCCGAGGTGACGTGGTATGTCAGTATGCCGAGTTGACGATACTGCCCAACCCAGATCATTTTCCTGTGCAAAAAAATAGTGCAAACCGGAGATAATAGTAATAATAATAATTAAATGAAATCGTTGCATAATAAATAATTTGTTAAAGGTGAGTAATAAAAGAAAGATGGCCTGGCGCCGAAGTCAATGTCAATGCAAGGCGTCGGCGTGATGCGGTAAAGGCCTGGCAAAGCCTGAATTCATAGGTCGGTCCGAGTTCCGGATGCGGAGTTCACCGGAACATGTACGGAAACTGACCGAACCACCATGCGACCATCGTTAATGCGGCCATCATTTGATAGACCTATGTACATATGGTGAACAAACCAGAGTAATAATTCCTTGGGAAAAATGAACCCGAACAAGCAAAAAATACTAGGATTAATAGCACCTGGTTTATTTGTTGTAGCAATCCGAATAAAGGTGATTCCAAAAATTGAGACTCGATCCGCACACCCATTTCATGATGACCGATAAAGCGACGGTATGGTGATGCTGGCAAAGGTTGGCTCGCCGAGGCAAAGCCCTCGGTCCAGCTAACATGACGGAGCTGGTCGGCTAGTGACGCCGAAGTCTCCGGAGTAGGTTGGTGAAGAGATGGCGAAGCCCCCGGTCCAGCCGAGATGACGAAGCCTCGATGTCAGCCGATGATTCGAAGTAGGTCGGCGTGATGGACACCAGCTTGTAGAAGCAATAGTGCAGCCCTGCCGATGCAGGTCATGACGTGGTCGATGCCGGCTTGATGAAGTGACCGTGCAGCGATGCCGGTATGCCCGCTCCGTGTAATCCGTGGGGCGGCGATGTTGGTGATGATTTATCCTTCGCGATGCCGGACTCTTGTTTGGCTTGCCGAGATGATGATCCGAAGAAGTTGAACTCGGCTCAACAAAGTGACGACGTGTCTAGTATAGGTCGGCAGCCTTGGAGCAATATTGCCGGACTGGTTTGACCCCAGCATGATTATGAAGATGACCTCAGGGGAGGCTTAAAAATTTATGGGCACGTGTTTAAAAACAACGCACAATACCCTAGAAGAGAATTCCTCTAAAAAGGTTGTCCAATATCACGTTCATAAAGAAACATGAATTCGGGTCGGATCCGTATTCGCGCAGAAAACGGATCCGAAAATTGGTCCACTCATCGGAAGGTTCCCGGAGTTTTAACCGTCGGATCGAGCTGAAATTTGGAGGGGTGGTAGATATGGGAATTCCGCAGTAGGTGAAAAGTTGGATCTTCCAAAGGACCTCCGAGCTGGGCTCTGGAGACCATGCCCTAAACTCGTCTAAATTCCCGTCCAGATTTGACAGGGCTCTGGTATATCATAGATTGTCGGAGATTCCTCCATCGGAACTCGACGAAATTTTGCATGGTTGTTGTAGACTCCATTGCACACAATTCCACCAAAGGGATCGTCAAAGCGACGCTCTAAGAGGTGGTGGCAGCGGATACAAGTTCGCTGTTCGGAAAAACAGCACGGTCGCCCGAGGGCAATGTTGACGTTGAGCCCCCGAGCTCCATGGATGATTCCTCCATGATCTTGATAGAGATCGGAGTTGATGTTGATGAAGACCCTTGTCTGAACATGACGATCGGAGATGGAGCATGGTCCTTGGTCGAGCCAAGGTGACCAGTCGAGCCAAAGTGACCAGTCGAGCTGGCCACGAAGATGTCGGCATCGCAGTTGACCTGCAGATGAGCCATCGATCCTTTTGCTGATCACACAGCGGAACTCTCAATGAAAGCACCAATGTCGGTGTCAAAACCGGCAGGTCTCGGGTAGGGGGTCCTGAACTGTGCGTCTAGGATCGATGGTAACAGGAGGCAGGGGACACAATGTTTACCCAGGTTCGGGCCCTCTTGATGGAGGTAATACCCTACGTCCTGCTTGATTGATATTGATGATATGAGTATTAAAAGAGTTGATCTACCACGAGATCGTAGAGGCTAAAACCCTAGAAGCTAGCCAATGGTATGATTTTTGTATATGATCTATCGACTAGCCTGGCCTCGGTTTATATAATGCACCAGAGGCCTAGGATAACAAGAGTTCTAGCCGAATACGCCGGTGGGGAGGAGTTCTTGTCTTGATCACCAAGTCTTGTGGAATCTTCCATGTATGCGGCAGCTGTCCAAACTGGCCCATGAGTATACGGCCACGGGGGTCCTCGGCCCAATCTAACAGATTGGGACATGACGTGGTGAGTACCCCCTAGTCCAGGACACCGTTAGTGGCGCTGATAGTGAAAGTACCATCAACGTTAGCCAGCCCTGCCGGGACCTTCTTCACTTGGGGTGCAACGACTTTGGATTTCTTGTTGTTAGAACACTCTGGCACGTTGTCAACAGGTGTCATGCACTTAGTGGGGGCACGCTTCCCGGGCTCTTTGCCAAAGTCCCTACAATCTCTCTTCTTCCGTTTACTTTCCCTGGCGGGGGAGGCCGCTGCTTCTGCCGCAACCGCATCTTGGTACATCTTGTCCACACAAATGATTGTATCCTTCTTATCTGATGGGATGGTAATGACTCCCATCGGCCCAGGCATCTTCAATGTGTTTTAGGCATAGTGGGATGCCACCATGAACTTAGCCAGAGCTGAGCGTCCAAGAATACCATTGTATGGTAGGGGGAGGTCAACCACATCAAACACAATCGACTCAGTCCGATAGTTTATCTCTCCCCCAAATGTTACCGGAAACATGATCTTTCCTCTAGGATGACTCCTGCTGGGATTAACTCCTTGAAACATGCCGGTAACCTCTAGCTCTTCTTCTCCTTTCTGAAGCTTGCTGATGACTGCTGGGAGATCAGATTCAACCCGGCCCCGTCATCCACTAGCATCTTTGTGACCTTGAGGTTGCGAATTGTTGGAGAGACCAACAACCGCAAACAACCTATCATAGTGGTACAGCTAGGATGGTCCTCCTCATCAAAGATAATTGGCGTACGGGACCATTTGAGCGGTTTCCAAGCCTCTAGCGCTGGTTCCACGGCATTGAGCTCTCTTGCCCACCGTTTGAGCTGGCGGTGAGAAGCATGCCAAGATGCACCTCCGACAATGCACAGGGCATCTGTGGCCTTCCGAAACTCCAGCTCACTGGTTTCCTCTTCATCCCCTCCATCACTCTCATCATCACAGGTTTCCTTCTCTTGGCCTCTAGCGAGCTTTCCTTGGTTCCGAAAGGGTTTGCCGAGGCGGTTTACTTCACCACCTCGGCCCTTACAGCCAGCAACATTCTGACCCTTTTCCTTATCTCGCTTCTCATATTCTGCTCTCTATTTTTGATGAGCTTGTCTACCTGATGACACTCTTGAAGGTCGTGGCCCTTGGTCCGATGAATCTTGTAATACGGCCCATCCCCTTCCTGGCTTTCTCAGCAGCAGCTGCTTCCCGGCAATCAGTGCACGCGGCAGCTGATATGTCTCCAACGTATCTATAATTTTTGATTGTTCCATGCTATTATGTTATCTGTTTTGGATGTTTATGGGCTTTATTATGCACTTTCATATTATTTTTGGGACTAACCTATTAACCCAGAGCCCAGTGCCAGTGCTAGTTTCTGTTTTTTTTCGTTGTTTTAGAGTATCGCAGAAAAGGAAAATCAAACAGAGTCCAATTGACCTGAAACTTCACGGAATTTTTTTTTGGACCAGAAGAAGCCCACGGAGTATCGGAAATGGACCAGGAGAGTCCCAGGCTGCCCACGAGGGTGGGGGCGCGCCCCCCTGCCTCATGGACAGCCCGGAGATCCACCGACATACTTCTTCCTCCTATATATACCAATATACCCTAAAACCATCGGGGAGCACAATAGATCGGGAGTTCCGCCGCCAAAAGCTTCTATAGCCACCGAAGACCAATCTAGACCTGTTCCGGCACCCTGCAGGAGGGGGGGAACCCTCATCGGTGGCCATCTTCGTCATCCCGGCGCTCTCCATGACGAGGAGGGAGTAGTTCTCTGTCAAGGCTGAGGGTATGCACTAGTAGCTATGTGTTTGATCTCTCTCTCTCTCGTGTTCTTGAGGTGGTACGATCTTGATGTATCGCGAGCTTTGCTATTATAGTTGGATCTTATGATGTTTCTCCCCCTCTACTCTCTTGTAATGGATTGAGTTTTCCCTTTGAAGTTATGTTATCGGATTGAGTCTTTAAGGATTTGAGAACACTTGATGTATGTCTTGCGTGGGATACCCATGGTGACAATGGGGTATTCTATTGATTCACTTGATGTATGTTTTGGTGATCAACTTGTGAGTTCCGCCCATGAACCTATGCATAGGGGTTGGCACATGTTTTCGTCTTGACTCTCCGGTAGAATCTTTGGGGCACTATTTGAAGTACTTTGTGTTGGTTTGAATAGATGAATCTGAGATTGTGTGATGCATATCGTATAATCATACCCACAAATACTTGAGGTGACATTGGAGTATCTAGGTGACATTAGGGTATTGGTTGATTTGTGTCTTAAGGTGTTATTCTAGTACGAACTCTATGATAGATTGAACGGAAAGAATAGCTTCATGTTATTTTACTACGGACTCTTGAATAGATCGATCAGAAAGGATAACTTTGAGGTGGTTTCGTACCCTACCATAATCTCTTCGTTTGTTCTCCGCTATTAGTGACTTTGGAGTGACTCTTTGTTGCATGTTGAGGGATAGTTATATGATCTAATTATGTTATTATTGTTGAGAGAACTTGCACTAGTGAAAGTATGAACCCTAGGCCTTGTTTCAACGCATTGCAATACCGTTTGTGCTCATTTTTATCATTAGTTACCTTGCTGTTTTTATATTTTTAGATTACAAAAACCTATATGTACCATCCATATACAAATTGTATCACCATCTCCTCGACGATCTAGTGCACTTAAACAATTTACCATTGTATTGGGTGTGTTGGGGACACAAGAGACTCTTGTTATTTGGTTTCAGGGTTGTTTGAGAGAGACCATCTTCATCCTACGCCTCCCACAGATTGATAAACCTTAGGTCATCCACTTGAGGGAAATTTGCTACTGTCCAAAAAACCTCTGCACTTGGAGGCCCAACAACGTCTACAAGAAGAAAGTTTTGTAGTAGACATCAAGCTCTTTTCTGGCGCTGTTGCCGGGGAGGTTAGCGCTTGAAGGTATATCTTTAGATCTTGCAATCAAATCTTTTTGTTTCTTGTTTTATCACGGGTTTAGTCTATAAAAGAAAACTACAAAAAAATGGAATTGAGTTTGCCTCATATGCTTCATCTTTTTAATATCTTTCGTGAGAACGATGGAAAGGAAAATTGTGCTCAAGTGTTAGAAGAAGAATGCATTAGAATGTTTGGCACTAAATCTTTATATAATGAGCATGATTGCAATGTTGTTAGTATGAATTCCTTGAATATCTATGATGCTAATGATATGCAATGCCACAAGCTTGGGGATTCTATGTTTGATGAAGAAGATATTTTTTGTCCCCCAAGTTTTTATGAGAAAATTTATTATGATGAAAGCATGTCTCCTATTTATGATGATTATATTGATGGAAGTAGATTTGGAGAGGTCATGACTTTATTTAGTGATGAATCCACTATTTCGGAAGAGGATCCAATTGATTATGAGAACAAAGTTGCTATCTATGATGATTATTGTGATGACATGTACGCTATAAAGAAAAATGATAACAATGAAACTTGTCATCATGCTTTTAGTTTTCAATTGGATTATGCCTCACATGATAGTTATTTCGTTGAGTTTACTCCCACTACTATTCATGAGAAGAATTTTGCTTATGTGGAGAGTAATAAAATTTTTATGCTTGTAAATCATGAAAAGAATGCTTTATGTGATAGTTATATTTTTGAATTCATTCATGATGCTATTGAAAATTATTATGAGGGAGGAACATATGCTTGTAGGAATTGCAATAATATCAAGTTTCCTCTCTATGTGCTTAAAGTTTTGAAGTTATGCTTGTTTTGCCTTCCTATGCTAGTTGATTATTGTTCCTATAAGTTGCTCACTCAAAAATCCCTATGCATAGGAAGTGGGTTAGACTTAAATCTGCTAGTCATATTCTTCATGATGCTCTCTTTATGTTTCAATTCTTATCATTTATGTGAGCATCATTGAAATCACCATGCCTAGTTAGGGGCGTTAAACGATAGCACTTGTTGGGAGGCAACCCAATTTTATTCTTGTTCTTTACTTTTTATTCCTGTTTAGTAATAAATAATTCATCTAGCCTCTGTTTAGATGTGGTTTTATGCTTTTAATTAGTGTTTGTGCCAAGTATAACCTTTGGGAAGACTTGGGGAAAGTCTTTGCGATCATGCTGTAAAAAACAGAAACTTTAGTGCTCACGAGAATTGCTGACATGTTTTATTGGAGAGTGCTATTTAGTTAAATATTTTTGAAGATGATTAATAGATAAATTCCTCACATCCATAAATTTATTTTAGAAATTTTGGGTTTCCAGAAGTATACGTTTGATCCAGATTACTACAGACTGTTCTGTTTTTGACACATTCTGTTTTCTATGTGTTGTTTACTTATTTTGATGAATCTATGGCTAGTAAAAGAGTTTATAAACCATAGAGAAGTTTTAATACAGTAGGTTTAACACTAATATAAATCAAGAATGAGTTCATTACAGTACCTTGAAGTGGTGTTTTCTTTTCTTTCGCTAATGGAGCTCACAAGATTTTCTATTTTGAGCTTTGTGTTGTGAAGTTTTCATGTTTTGGGTAAAGATTCGATGGATTATGGAATAAGGAGTGGCAAGAGCCTAAGCTTGGGGATTCCCAAGGCACCCCAAGGAAATATTCAAGGACAACCAAGAGCCTAAGCTTGGGGATGCCCTTGAAGGCATCCCCTCTTTCGTCTTCGTTCATCGGTAACTTTACTTGGAGCTATATTTTTATTCACCACATGATATGTGTTTTGCTTGGAGCGTCATTTTATCTTCTTTTGTTTTGCTTGATGTTTGTATAAAATACCAAGATATGAAATTCTTAAATGTTAGAGAGTCTTCACATAGTTGCATAATTATTCAACTACTCATTGATCTTCACTTATATCTTTCGGAGTAGTTTGTCATTTGCTCTAGCTAGTGCTTCACTTATATCTTTCTAGAGCACGGTGGTGGTTTTATTTTATATAAATATATGAACTATCATGCTTCACTTATATTTTTTTCAGACCCCTTTAGAACAACATGGTAATTTGCTTTGGTTATGAATTTAGTCCTAATATGATGGGCATCCAAGAGGGATATAATAAAAACTTTCATATAAAGTGCATTGAATACTATAAGAAGTTTGATACTTGATGATTGTTTTGAGATATGAGGATGGTAATATTAGAGTCATGCTAGTTGAGTAGTTGTGAATTTGAGAGATACTTGTGTTGAAGTTTTTGATTCCTGTAGCATGCATGTATGGTGAACCGTTATGTGACGAAGTCGGAGCACGATTTATTTATTGATTGTCCTCCTTATGAGTGGCGTTCGGGGACGAGCGATGGTCTTTTACTACCAATCTACCCCCCTAGGAGCATGCACATAGTACTTTGCTTCGATAACTAATAGATTTTTGCAATAAGTATGTGAGTTCTTTATGACTAATGTCGGGTCCATGGATTGTACGCACTCTCACCTTCCACCATTGCTAGCCTCTCTAATACCGCGCACCTTTCACCGATATCGTACACCTACCATATACCTTCCTCAAAACAGCCACCTTACCTACCTATCATGGCATTTCCATAGCCATTCCGAGATATATTGCCATGCAACTTTCCACCATTCCGTTTACTATGACACGCTCCATCATTGTCATATTGCTTCACATGATCATGTAGTTTAACATTTTAGTTGTGGCAAAGCCACCGTTCATAATTATTTCATATGAGTCACTCATGCATCATTGCTATCCCGGTATACCGTCAGAGGCATTCATATAGAGTGATACCTTGTTCTAGTATCGAGTTGTAATCATTGAGTTGTAAATAAATAGAAGTGTGATGATCATCATTCATAGAGTATTGTCCCAATAAAAAAAGAGAAAGGCCAAATAAAAAAAGGAAGGCCCAAAAGAAGAATAAATAAATAAATAAAAAGGGCCAATAGTACTATTCTTTTTTCCACAATTGTGCTTCAAAGTAGCACCATGATCTTTATAATATAGAGTCTCTTGTTTTGTCACTTTCATATACTAGTGGGAATTTTTCATTATAGAACTTGGCTCATATATTCCAACAATGGGCCTCCTCAAGTGCCCTAGGTCTTCATTAGCAAGCATTTTGGATGCACACCCACTTAGTTTCTTTTGTTGAGCTTTCATACATTTATAGCTCTAGTGCATCTGTTGCATGGCAGTCCCTACTCACTCACATTGATATCTATTAATGGGCATCTCCATAGCCCGTTGATATGCCTAGTTGATGTGAGACTATCTTCTCCCTTTTTGTCTTCTCCACAACCACCATTCTATTCCACATATAGTGCTATGTCAATGGCTCACGCTCATGTATCGCGTGAAGATTGAAAAGGTTTGAAAACACCAAAAGTATGAAACAATTTCTTTGCTTGTCATCGGGGTTGTGCATGATTTAAATACTTTGTGTGGTGAAGATGGAGCATAGCCAGACTATATAATTTTGTAGGGATAACTTTATTTGGCCATGTTATTTTGAGAAGACATAATTGCTTAGTTAGTATGCTTGAAGTATTATTATTTTTATGTCAATATTAAACTTTTGTCTTGAATCTTATGGATCTGAACATTCATGCCAAAATGAAAAGAATTACTTAGAGAAATATGTTAGGTAGCATTCCACATCAAAAATTCTATTTTTATCATTTACCTACTCGAGGACGAGCAGGAATTATGCTTGGGGATGCTGATACGTCTCCAACGTATCTATAATTTTTTATTGTTCCATGCTATTATATTATCTGTTTTGGATGTTTATGTGCTTTATTATGCAATTTTATATTATTTTTGGGACTAACCTATTAACCCAGAGCCTAGTGCCAGTTTCTATTTTTTCCTTGTTTTAGAGTATCACAGAAAAGGAGAATCAAACGGAGTCCAATTGACCTGAAACTTCACGGAACTTATTTTTGGACCAGAAGAAGCCCACGGAGTATCAGAGATGGACCAGGAGAGTCCCAGGCTGCCCACGAGGGTGGGGGGCGCGCCCACCCCCCTGGGGGCGCCCCCTGCCTCGTGGACAGCCCGGAGATCCATCGACGTACTTCTTCCTCCTATATATACCAATACACCCTAAAACCATCGGGAAGCACGATAAATCGGGAGTTCCGCCGCCAGAAGCCTCCGTAGCCCCCGAAAACCAATCTAGACCCGTTCCAGCACCCTGCCGGAGGGGAGGAACCCTCACCGGTGGCCATCTTCATCATTCCGACGCTCTCCATGACAAGGAGGGAGTAGTTCTCCCTCGGGGATGAGGGTATGTACCAGTAGCTATGTGTTTGATATCTCTCTCTTTCTCGTGTTCTTGAGGTGGTACAATCTTGATGTATCGCGAGCTTTGCTATTATAGTTGGATCTTATGATGTTTTTCCCCCTCTACTCTCTTGTAATGGATTGAGTTTTCCCTTTGAAGTTATCTTATCGGATTGAGTCTTTAAGGATTTGAGAACACTTGATGTATGTCTTGCGCGGGATACCAGTGGTGACAATGGGGTATTCTATTGATTCACTTCATGTATGTTTTGGTGATCAACTTGCGGGTTCCGCCCATGAAACTATGCATAGGGGTTGGCACACGTTTTCGTCTTGACTCTCCGGTAGAATCTTTGGGGCACTCTTTGAAGTACTTTCTATTGGTTTGAATAGATGAATCTGAGATTGTGTGATGCATATCATATAATCACACCCACGGATACTTGAGGTGACATTGGAGTATCTAGGTGACATTAGGGTATTGGTTGATTTGTGTCTTAAGGTGTTATTTTAGTACGAACTCTATGATAGATTGAACGGAAAGAATAGCTTCATGTTATTTTACTACGGACTCTTGAATAGATCGATCAGAAAGGATAACTTTGAGGTGGTTTCGTACCCTACTATAATCTCTTCGTTTGTTCTCCGCTATTAGTGACTTTGGAGTAACTCTTTGTTGTATTGTTGCTATTGAGGATAACAAGATGGGGTTTTCATCATATTGCTTGAGTTAGTCCCGCTACATCATGTCATCTTACTTAATGTGTTACTCCGTTCTTATGAACTTAATACTCTAGATCTAGGTAGGAGTCGGTCGATGTGTGGAGTAATAGTAGTAGATGCAGAATCGTTTCGGTCTACTTGACACGGACGTGATGCCTATATTCATGAGCATTGCCTTAGATATCGTCATAACTTTGTGTTTTTCTATCAATTGCTCGACAGTAATTTGTTCACCCACTGTAATATTTTCCATCTTCAGAGAAGCCTCTAGTGCAACCTATGGCCCCAAGGTGTATTTTCCATCATATAAGTTTCCGATCTACAATTTTAGTTTCCTATTTACTTTCTTTGTAATATTTTACTTTCCATTCCATAAACCAAAATACCAAAAATATTACTTTACTATTTATCCATCTATATCAGATCTCACTTTGCAAATAACCGTGAAGGGATTGACAACCCCTTTGTCACGTTGGGTGCAAGCTGGTGTTTGTTTGTGCAGGTATTCGGTGGCTTGTTGTGTTATCTCCTACTGGATTGATACCTTGGTTCTCAAAACCTAAGGGAAATACTCACTCTACTTTGCTACATCACCCTTTCCTCTTCAAGGGAAAAACCAATGCAAGCTCAAGAGGTAGCAGGAAGAATTTCTGGCATTGTTGCCTAGGAGATCTAACCCATTATGAACTCTCATCACTCGTAGTACATTATTTTCCATTCGCCTCTCGTTTTCCTCTCCCCCACTTCTAAAACGATTTTTGAAAAGATTTGCCTTTTTCTTTGCCCCTCTTTCCATATGCCTTTTCACTCGTTTGCTATCTTTTGTGTTACCATGTGCCTTCAATTTGCTTTCTAAAAATCTATCAGTATGGATCCACTTAAAGTTTTCTACTTGGATCATATTCAGTCCATGTGTGCTCGTGCTAACACCCCAACTAGTTTAGTCGATGGAAAATCTTTAGATGAGCATGCTCATTTTGTGCGTCATCGTTTGTCTGAAAAAGGGAGACTCTTATGGAATCAAATAAATAGTTTGCTATGTTATGCTTGGAATCTTTGTGAACTTTGTGATTTTACTTGTTTCTCTAAGAACCCTGAAAAACACCTTCCCTACCTATGTGAGTTTAATGATAATGAAATCTTATCTTCTTATGAAAAAGGTGTTTACAGTTACTATGATATCGAACAAATTGAAGAATTTGTTGCTTTTAAGGGTTCCTATGAAGTTGCTTCTTTGATTGAAAAGTATGATATTACTCTTTACAAATCTGAAAATTTTGACATACTTAAATATTGCTATGAAAACTATGCTCACAATTCCTATGTCAAAAATTTATTTACAGAATGACCGTTGCTTTGGAAGAAAATAATGATATGCATGAATATATAGATAATTATGATTCCAATGATTTGGTGAAATATCCCTTGATGAACATGATGCTTGCTATTCCTATGGCCATGATGCCAATGTTTATGGAGATGAATTTGCTATAGTTCCTTATGTTAAACATGAGATTGTTGCTATCACACCCATACTTGATTGTTCCTTAAATCAAAAGCATGAATGCAATGATGTTATTATAAACTCTATTAGTGTCAATTGTGCTAATGATATGCAAAACCCTAAGCTCGGGGATGCTAATTTTGCATGTCTACTACTTCTTGCAATGATCATGATTGGGGTGATTCTTCTTATGATCTTGAAATTTTATATAAGCCCCATGATGAATATGAGATTGATAATAATTTTGGCGATAATATTGAAAGTGGGTTTGGAAGAGTGTCAACTTTAGATCCCAAAAATTTGGATAATGTTCAATCTTATGAAGTTTTTTGATAAAAGTGGGTTCGGAGAGGTCAGGACTTTATTTTATGATAATCCCACTATTTTAGAAGAGTGTCAACTTCGCATGCATGTTGATCATGTAGAGAATATGTTTTTTGATAGCCATATTATTGAATTTGAGTATAATCCCACATGCAATTATTATGAGAGAGTAAAATATGGTTGTAGAAATTTTCATATCACTAAATTACCTCTCATTATGTTGAGATTGCTATTGTTTCTTTCATCTGCCTTGCGTATGCTAGTTTTTCCTGTCTTGATAATTTGTTTGGTTATGAAATGCCTATGCATAGGAAGTATGTTATACTTAAACTTGTTTTCACATGTTTTATGATGCTCTCGTTGTGTGTCAATTGCTATCTTTCATGTGAGCATCATTAAAATTATCAATGCCTAGCTAAAAGACTTTAAAGAAAACCGCTTGTTGGTAGACAACCCAATATATTTAGGTACTATTTTGCAATAAATAATTCTTCTAGTCTTTGGTTAGATGTGGTTTTATGTTTTAATTAGTGTTTGTGCCAAGTAAGACCTGTGGGATAGCTTACGATGATAGTTGATTTGATCCTGCTGAATAATAGAAACTTTTGCGCCCAGGAGATTAGTTTCTGTTTTTAACAGAAGTGCGATAAAATACTGATTCTTTTTTAAGAGGATTCATAAACACATTTCCTAGGACTTCCTAATTTCTTAGGATTTTTTGAGTTCATAAGTATTCGAAATCCCCAGATTGCTACAGACTGTTCTGTTTTTGACAGATTCTGTTTTTCGCGTGTTGTTTGCTTATTTTGCTGAATCTATGGCTAGTATCGGGGGGTATGAACCATGGAAAAGTTGGAATACAGTAGATATTACACCAATATAAATAAAGAATGAGTTCACAATAGTACAAAAAATGGTGATTTATTTTCTTATACTAAAGGAGCTTATGAGATTTTCTGTTGAAGTTTTGTGTTGTGAAGTTATCAAGTTTTGGGTTAGGATTTGGTGAACTATGGAATAAGGAGTGGCAAGAGCCTAAGCTTGGGGATTACCAAGGCACCCCAAGGTAATATTCAAGGATTCCAAAGAGCCTAAGCTTGGGGATGCCCTGAGGCTATATTTTCGTCTTTGTCTATCGGTAACTTTACTTGAGGCTATATTTTTATTCACCACATGATATGTGTTTTGCTTGGAGTGTCTTGTATGATTTGAGTCTTTTAATTTAGTTTGCCACAATCATCCTTGTTGTACACACCTTTCGAGAGAGAGACACGCATGAATCGTGATTTATTAGATTACTCTATGTGCTTCACTTATATCTTTTGAGCTATGCAAAGTTGCTCTAGTGCTTCACTTATATTCTTTTAGAGCACGACGATGGTTTTATTTTATAGAAATTGTTGAACTCTCATGCTTCACTTATATTATTTTGAGAGTCTTGAAAAACAGCATGGTAATTTTCTTTGGTTATAAATTTAGTCCTAAATATAATAGGCATCCAAGAGGGATATAATAAAAAAACCCATATAAAGTGCATTGAATACTATGAGAAGTTTGATTCCTTAGGATTGTTTCGAGATATAAAGATGGTGATATTAGAGTCATGCTAGTAATTAGTTGTGAATTTGAGAAATACTTGTGTTAAGGTTTGTGAGTCCCGTAGCATACACGTATGGTGAACCGTTATGTAATGAAGTTGGAGCATGAGATATTTTCTTATTGTCTTCCTTTTGAGTGGCGGCCGGGGACGAGCGATGGTCTTTTCCTACCAATCTATCCCCCTAGGAGCATGTGCATAGTACTTTGTTTTGATGACTAATAGATTTTCGCAATAAGTATGTGAGTTCTTTATGACTAATGTTGAGTCCAAGGATTATACACACTCTCACCTTTCCGCCATTGCTAGCCTCTCTAGTACTGTGCAACTTTTGCCCCGTACCATAGACCCACCAAATACCTTCCTCAAAACAGCCACCGTACCTACCTATTATGGCATTTCCATAACCACTTTGAGATATATTTGTAACGCCCCGGTTGTAACTTTCCATAATTGTAACTCCAACTCTTGCCATTTCCGGCTATTTGATATGTTATATCCTTCGTGGTTGGGTTTTGTCTTCGTTTTTGCATTTTGTTCATGTCATGCATTTCATCTCTTTCGCATTCATGTTGATCTCATGCATCCAGACATTTTCCCCGTTGTCCGTTTTGGAATCTAACACTCCCACATGCACCCGTTGCACCCCTCATATCGCATTTCGTGAGCGAGAGAAAAACATTCTCGGAATGGGTCGAGATTTGTCGAGTGGCCTTGGTACATCACCGGTAGGCCGCCTGTCATATTTCGTTCCATTTGGAGGTCGTTTGATGCCCCAATGATTAATCGGGTAACCTCAAAAGCCCCTCTCTATTTGCAGCCCAACACCCCTCCAAAACAGCAAACTATCCCTTCAAAACCCCCTCCATGCTCTCCATCGTTGGATCACTATCGTGTGGGCGAAAACCGCACCTCATTTGGACTCTCCTAGCTCTTCCTACCTATATATATGTCCCTCTCCCCCAAAATTGCAGACGAAACCCTAACCCTCATTCCCTCGCACCGCCGGACAAATCCACCACCGCCGGACGTGTCCACCGGACACGTCGCCCCGGCCAATCGGGAGACGCCACTTCACCTCCGCCGTCAAGCCAACCGCGTTGCGCCACCTGTCCTCCCGTGCCTCCCCCACCGCCGCGGCCCGCCGGGCCCAGGCGTGGCCCGCCCAGGCCCGCGCCACCGCCCGAGCCCAGCTGCTCCCCGCCGCCGCTCCGCTTGGCGCGCCGCCTCCTCCTTGCGCCCGTGCTGGACCCCGCCGCCTTCACGCCATCGCCGGCGACCAGCTCCGCCACCTGGCGCCCCCATCTGCCGTCGCCAGGCCCATCACCGGCCACCTCCAGTGCCGGATTTGGGGTCCCCAGGTCTGGATCCGCCTCGCCCCGCTCGCCGGCATCCCCTCCCATGAACTCCGGCCAACGCGTCCCACTACTCCAGCGAGATCCACTGCCACATTGGTTTTTGTGCCTAGGTCAACCCTAGATCCGGAGGTATTTTTCGTCTAAGTCCTGAATCCCTCACATTATGTGCTCACCTTTGACATGCCATATCTCCATGCCCGTAGGTACCGAAGGTAATGAGTCCGTCAAGGAATCCAAGTTGGATGTGCTTCAAAGTCAACTTGACAAGTTCAGGATGGATGATGGTGAAGGATTCACCAAAATGTACTCTAGGCTTGCTCTCATCACAAATGAGATTGCCGGCTTAGGAAGTGAGGAGATGACCGACAAATTCATCAAAAAGATGATCCTTAGAGCCTTACATGGAAAATATGATACCATGTGCACATTAATCCAAATGATGCCCAATTACAAAGATCTCAAGCCCATGGAAGTCAATGGTAGAATTGTTGCTCATGAGATGTCACTCAAGGATAAGGAAGAGCTTCACAATAAGTCAAGTGGTGATTACAAAGCTTCAAGTGATGCCTCCACAACATCAAGTGAGAAGCCAGTCTCCAATGAAGAATTGAGCTTAATGGTGAAGAACTTCTACAAATTCTAGAAGATTAGAAGCAAAGAGAGAAGCTCCAAGTCAAGGTCCTCCAATGACAAAAGATCTTCTAGTCTTGATCTAATTGCTACAATTGTGGAAGACCCGGACACTATGACTCCTTACAAGAAAAGAGAAGACTCAGCAAAAAGGAGAAGTAGAAGAGATGAATCACCTCCAAGAGAGAGGATTAGAGATGCTCGTTATGAACGAAAAACCTCTTGTAGAAGCAAAGATTAGGAAAGGAAGGACAAGTCATCAAAGAGCTACACAAGATGAAGACATCAAGCTCACGTTGGTGAATGGGTGTACGGTTCCGACACCAACAACTACTCCGAGAGAAGCTATCACTCCCACTCCGACTATGCTCTAGATGAAGGTGTTGCTGGTCTTGCACTAGTGTCACCCAACTCCTACGACATATTTGATTCACCAAATGAAGGAATTGGAAGATCCTTCATGGCTAAAGGCCCCAAGGTATCACACCACTAGTATCTTGATTTTGACAGTGATGAAGATGATTTGCTAGGTGATGATTATTTACTTGTTGATAAAGCTAGTTATGAAAATGATCTTGCTAGTAATCATGCTAATCAAGATGAAACAAATGACAATGATAATAAGGAGATTGAGCATTTAACTAAAGAACTAAACACTCTTAAGTTAGGTCATGAAACAACACAAGAGGATCATAGAGAGCTCGTAGGGACTCATGAGAAGCTAAATTTAGAACAAGAGCATGAGTTTCTGAAATCTATCAATGATGATCTCCGCAACAAGAGTTCTTCTTACATTGCCAAACAGCTTCTCTTGTCAACTTATATGCCATAAGTAAAGTCCAGCAACAAGAGCAAGAAAGATTCTTCTTCTAGTAGTAACAATAACCATGCTAAATCCAATGTTGTTGCTTCTAGTAGTTCTCTTGATTCCACTAATGATTCTCTTAGCCAAGTTACACTTGAGAAAGAAAATAGCTTAAGGGAATTATAGAGAAAGGTGTTTACAAGAGCCTTATCGGGACTAAGCAATTTGTAGAAATTGTATGCAAGCAAGGAAGTCACCGGAAGAATCAAGGTGTTGGTTTTGAACGAAAGTTCAATGCCAATGGAGTTGAATGGGAAGAAGATTAATATCCCAAGAATAAGCTTGTTCCTCAACAAGAGAAGTATGACCGCACTTCTTTTGAGGGAACACAAGCCCAAGATGATCTTCCACCACAAGACCACAAGCTAAAAGGCAAGGGCAAGCTTCAAGAAGAGATTGACACATTTGAGAGTGTTCTTGAGGGTGACTCTGCCAACATACTTTACTCATATTCATTATGGCAAGGACTTATGCAATCAACTTTCATATCTTGCACTAGTTCATGGAGTCACCAACCCTCTTGTTGGTAAGACAAGGGACAAGGTAACCTAATGCTTTCATGGACATCATCATATGTGCAATTCACTCTATGTCTATGGATATCCTTGTATGTTCACTACAAAAAAAGACACATCTGTGACATTTTGGCCCGAATGAAAAAAAATTGTCATGGTTATTACACTTCTATGATGATAATTGTGACAAAACCACATGTCATCATAGATGTGGTGGGATCCTACTTCTATGACAAAAAATCATGAAATAAAATGGGCTTTTCGTCCTATGCGGGCCGGGGACGCACCTGCATGAAATTCTTTGGGCCATCAATGACATAAAAAATCGTGGTAGAATGGCGAGAAAATTTTCGCGGGGTTCTCGATTACGGTGGGTTGGTCGGGGCCAAGCATTGCACTGTGGTTTGCGCTTTTCTCTCGTATGCGCGCGTGGTGCGAGACGTTTCGCTATAACTGAACCCGAGCAAGAGTCTTAACTTACTGAACCTGAGCGATCGCGTGCTGCTATGTACTGAAGCCGATCGATCGATCCCTTCGCTCCTAACTGAACCCGACTAACTCCTTCACTTGTAACTGAACCTGGTCGATTGCTGCTGCTGCTTACTGAAGACAATCGAACCCCCGTGTGAGACGTAGCAGCGAGCCGGTTGGATTGCCTCTGGATGAAAAGTGCCTGTTGCTGCCGCGCGCGTGATACGTAGAACGAGTCGAGACGTGGTGAGTAGAGCCGTTTATGCTGATTGTGGATGAACAGTTCCCGATGGGGGTTGGATGAACATGACCCCAACCGTGTGTAGGCGGTTGCCGCTGGATGAACAGGACCCCGTGGTAGTACGCGGTTGCCACTACATGAATAGGACCCCGTGGTACTACGCGATTGCGCTGGATGAACAGGACCCCAAGGAGGCCGCCACACACAAAGTCGGTTGGGGTGGATGAATAGGACCCCGTGGAGGCTAGATGAATAGTAGCCTGTGAAGGAAATATGCCCTAGAGGCAATAATAAAGTTGTTATTTATATTTCCTTATATCATGATAAATGTTGATTACTCATGCTAGAATTGTATTAACCGGAAACTTAGTACATTGTGAATACATAGACAAACAGAGTGTCCCTAGTATGCCTCTACTTGACTAGCTCGTTAACCAAAGATGGTTATGTTTTCTAGACATGGACATGTGTTGTCATTTGATGAACGGGATCACATCATTAGAGAATGATGTGATGGACAAGACCCATCCATTAGCTTAGCATAATGATCGTTCAGTTTTATTGCTACTGCTTTCTTCATGACTTACACATGTTCCTCTGACTATGAGATTATGCAACTCCCGAATACCGGAGGAACACCTTGTGTTCTATCAAACGTCACAACGTAACTGGGTGATTATAAAGATGCTCTACATGTATCTCCAATGGTGTTTGTTGAGTTGGCATAGATCGAGATTAGGATTTGTCACTCCGTCTACCGGAGAGGTGTCTCTGGGCCCTCTCGGTAATGTACATCACTATGAGCCTTGCAAGCAATGTGACTAATGAGTTAGTTGCGGGATGATGCATTACGGAACGAGTAAAGAGACTTGCCGTAACGAGATTGAACTAGGTATGATGATACCGATGATCGAATCTCTAGCAAGTAACATACCGATGACAAAGGAAACAACGTACGTTGTTATGCGGTTTAACCGATAAAGATCTTAGTAGAATATGTAGGAGCCAATATGAGCATCCAGGTTCCGCTATTGGTTATTGACCGGAGATGTGTCTCGGTCATGTCTACATAGTTCTCGAACCCATAGGGTCTACACGCCTAACGTTGAAGTGACGATTTGTATTATGAGTTATATGATTTTATGTACCAAAGGTTGTTCGGAGTCCCAGAGGAGATCACGAACATGATGAGGAGTATCGAAATGGTCGAGACATAAAGATCGATATATTGGAAGGCTATATTCGGACATCGGAAAGGATCCGAGTGATTCGGGTATTTTTCGGAGTGTCGGAGAGTTACAGGAATTCGCCGGGGAAGTAATGGGCCTTAATGGTATATACGTGAAAGGAGAGAAGGGCCTCAAGGGGTGGCTGCGCGCCCCCAATGGGCTGGTCCGAATTGGACTAGGGAGGGGGCGGCGCCCCCCTCTTTCCTTCTCTCCCTCTTCCCCTTCCTTCTTCTCCTACTCCAACTAGGGAAGGGGGGAAACATACTCCTACTAGGAGTAGGAATCCCACTTGGGCAAGCCATAGAGGGGGCCGTCCCTCCCCTCCTCCATTCCTTTATATACGGGGGAGGGGGGCACCCCATAGACACACAAGTTGATCATTGATCCCTTAACTGTGTGCAGTGCCCCCCTCCACCATAATCCACCTAGGTGATATCATCATAATGCTTAGGCGAAGCCCTGCTCCGGTAGCTTCATCATCACCATCATCATGCCATTGTACTGGCGAAGCTCTCCCTCGACATTCAGCTGGATAGAGAGTTCGTGGGATGTCACTGATCCGAACGTGTGCAGATCGTGGAGGTACCATAATTTCGGTACTAGGATCGGTCAGATCGTGAAGACGTACGACTACATCAACCGCGTTGTCATAACGCCTCCGCTTACGGTCTACGATGGTACATGGACAACACTCTTCCCCTCTCGTTGATATGCATCACAATGATAGATCTTGCGTGTGCGTAGGAAAATTTTGAAATTACTGTGTTCCTCAACAGTGGCATCCGAGCCAGGTCTATGCATAAATGATATATGCATGAGTAGAACACAAAGCAGTTGTGGGCGCGGGTATATACATATTGATTGCCGTCACTAGTTGATTCTTGATACAGTGGTATTGTTGGATGAAGCGGCTCAGACCGACATTACGCGTATGTTTACATGACACTGGTTCTACCGACGTGCTTCGCACATAGGTGGCTGGTGGGTGTTAGTTTCTCCAACTTTAGTTGAACCGGATTCAATGAGCAGGGTTGTTTCTGAAGATCAAAAATCAATCACTATACCGCATTGTGATTTTTGATGCATAGGTAAGAACGGTTCTTGCAAAGCCCGTAGCAGCCACATAAAACTTGCAACAACAAAGTAGAGGACGTCTAACTTGTTTTTCCAGGGCATGTTGTGATGTGATATGGTCAAGATGTGATGAGATATAATTTTTGTATGAGATGATCATGTTTTATTGAACTTATCGGCAACTGGCAGGAGACTTATGGTTGTCTCTTTATTGCATAAGATGCAAGCGCCTTATAATTGCTTTACTTTATCGCTATAAGATAGAAATAGTTGCAAAAGCAATAGTTGGCGAAATGACCATGTGATGACACATTGATAGATATCAATATGATGGAGATCATGGTGTCATGTCGGTGACGATGGAGATCATGATGGTACTTTGGAGATGGAGATCAAAGGCACAAGATGATGATGGCGATATCATGTCACATATTTTGATTGCATGTGATGTTTATTTTTTATGCATCTTATTTTGCTTAGTACGTCAGTAGCATTATAAGATGATCCCTCACTAAGTTTCAAGGTATAAGTGTTCTCCCTGAGTATGCACCATTGTGACAGTTCTTCGTGCTGAGACACCACGTGATGATTGGGTGTGATAAGCTCTACATTCGCATACAACGGGTGCAAGGAAGTTTTGCACACGCAGAATACTCGGGTTAAATTTGATGAGCCTAGCATATGAAGATATGGCCTCAGAACACTGGAGACCAAAAGGTCCAGCGTGAATCATATAGAAGATATGATGAACATAGAGATGTTCACCATTGAAAACTACTCCATCTCACGTGATGATCGGACATGGTTTAGCTGATATGGATCACATGATCACTTAAATGATTAGAGGGATGTCTATCTAAGTGGGAGTTCTTAAGTAATATGATTAATCGAACTTCAATTTATCATGAACTTAGTCCTGATAGTAATTGCATATCTATGTTGTAGATCAATAACTTGCGATGTAGCTTCCTGTTTAATTTTGATATGTTGCTAGAGAAAAAGAAATTGAAAGATGATAGTAGCAATGATGCAGACTTGGTTCGTGATCTGAGGATTATCCTCATTGCTGCAGAGAAGAATTATGTCTTGATGCACCGCTAGGTGACAAACCTATTGCAGGAGTAGATGCACACGTTATGAACATTTGACAAAGCTCGGTATGATGACTACTTAATAGTTAAGTGAACCATGCTTTACGGCCTAGAACTGGGACATCAAAAAAGGTTTTGAATGCCACGGAACATATAAGATGTTCTAAGAGTTGAAATTGGTATTTCATACTCATGCCCGTGTCGAGAGGTATGAGACCTCTGACAGTATGTTTCCTACAAGATGGAGGAGAATAGCTCAACCAGCGAGTATGTGCTCAAATTATCTGGGTACTACAATTGCTTGAATCAAGTGGGAGTTAATCTTCCAGATAAGATAGTAATTGATAAAGTTCTCTAGTCACTATCACCAAGTTACTAGAACTTAGTGATGAACTATAATTGCAAGGGATGACGAAAACAATTCCCAAACTCTTCGTGATTCTGAAATCGATGAAGGTAGAAATCAAGAAAAGCATCAAATGTTGATGGTTGACAAAACCACTACTTTCAAGTAAAAGGGCAAGGGAAAGAAAGGGAACTTCAAGAAGAATGGCAAGAAAGTTGCCACTCCCATGAGGAAGCCCAAAGATAGACCCAAGCCTAAAACTGAGTGCTTCTACTACAAAGGAAATGGTCACTGGAAGTGGACCTGCATTAGATACTTGGCAGATAAGAATGATGGCAAAGTGAACAAAGGTATATTTGATATAAATGTTATTGATGTGTACTTCACTAGTGTTTATAGCAACCCATTAGTGTTTTATTACTGGTTTAGTTCCTAGAGTAGTAACTCGAAATGGGAGTTGCATAATAAATAGTGAGTAGTTAAGGGCGAGGTGATGAAGAGAGTTGGAAGTGATTCCAAGGTTGATAAGATCACCATCGCACACTCCCTTTACCTTCGGGATTAGTGTTGAACCTAAAATAAATGTTATTTGGTGTTTGCGTTGAGCATAAATATGGTTGGATCATGTTTATTGCAATATGATTATTCATTTAAGTCAAAGAATAATTGTTGTTCTATTTATATGAATAAAACCTTCTATGGTCATACACTCAATATAAATGGTTTCTTGAATCTCGATCGTAGTAATACACATATTCATAATATTGAAGCCAAAAGATGCAAAGTTAATAATAATAGTGCAAATTATATGTGGCACTGCCGTTTAGGTCATATTGGTGTAAAGCACATGAAGAAACTCCATGCTGATGGACTTTTGTAATCACTTAATGCTTGCGAACCATCCCTCATGGGCAAGATGACTAAGACTCCGTTCTCCGGAACAATGGAGCGAGCAACTGACTTATTGGAAATAATACATACTGATGTATGCGATCCGATAAGTGTTGAGGCTCGCGGCGGGTATCGTTCTTTTCTGACCTTCACAGATGATTTGAGAAGATATGGGTATATCTACTTAATGAAACATAAGTCTGAAACATTTGAAAATTTCAAAGAATTTCAGAGTGAAGTGGAAAATCATCATAACAAGGAAATAAAGTTTCTACGATCTGATCGCGGAGGTGGATATTTGAGTTACGTGAAACAATGTGGAATAGTTTCGCAACTCACGCCACCTGGAACACCACAGCATAATGGTGTATCCGAATGTTGTAATCGTACTTTATTGGATATGGTGCGATCTATGATGTCTCTTACCGATTTACCACTATCGTTTCTGGGTTATGCATTAGAGATAGTTGCATTCATGTTAAATAGGGCACCATCTAAACCCATTGAGATGACACCGTGTGAACTATGGTTTGGCAAGAAACCAAAGCTGACGTTTCTTAAAGTTTGGGGTTGCGATCCTTATGTGAAAAAGTTTCAAACTGATAAGCTCAAACCCAAATCAGAGTAGTGCGTCTTCATAGGATATCCAAAAGAAGCTGTTGGGTACACCTTCTATCACAGATCCGAATGCAAGATATTTTTTTCCTAAGAATGGATCCTTTCTAGAGAAGGAGTTTCTCTCGAAAGAAGTGAGTGGGAGGAAACTAGAACTTGATGAGGTAATTGTACCTTCTCCCAAATTGGAAAGTAGTTCATCACAGAAATCAGTTCTAGTGATTCCTACACCAGTTAGCGAGGAAGCTAATAATGATGATCATGAAACTTCAGATCAAGTTACTACCAAACCTCGTAGGTCAAACAGAGTACGGTCCGCACCAGGGTGGTACGGTAATCCTATTCTGGAAGTCATGTTACTAGACCATGACGAACCTACGAACTATGAGGAAGCGATGATGAGCCCAGATTCCGCAAAATGTCTTGAGGCCATGAAATCTGAGATGGGATCCATGTATGAGAACAAAGTATGGACTTTGATTGACTTGCCGAATGATCAGTGAGTCATTGAGAATAAATGGATCTTCAAGACAAAGACAGACGCCGATAGTAGTGTTACTACTATCTATAAAGCTTGAATAGTCGCAAAAATGTTTTCGACAAGTTCAAGGTGTTGACTACGATGAGATTTTATCACTCTTAGCGATACTTCAAAGTCTATTTGAATCATGTTAGCAGTTGTCGCATTTTCTGAAATCTAGCACATGGATGTCAAAATTACATTCCTTAATGGATTTCTTAAAGAAGAGTTGTATATGATGCAACCAGAAGGATTTGTCGATCCTAAAGGTGCTAACAAAGTGACCAAGCTCCGGCGATCCATCTATGGACTGCTGCAAGCATCTCGGAGTTGGAATATATGCTTTGATAAAGCGATCAAAGCACATGGTTTTATAAAAACTTGTGATGAAGCCTGTATTTACAAGAAAGTGAGTGGGAGCACTACAGCCTTTATGATAATTATATGTGGATGACATATTGTTGATCGGAAATGATGTATAATTTTTCTGGAAAGCATAAAGGGGTGTTTGAAAGGATTTTTTCAAAGAAAAACCTCGGTGAAGCTACTTACATATTGAGCATGAAGATCTATAGAGATAGATCAATACGCTTGATATATTTTTCAATGAGTACATACCTTAATAAGATTTTGAAATAGTTCAAAATGGAACAGTAAAAGAAGGAGTTCTTGCATGTGTTGCAAGGTGTGAATTTGAGTAAAGACTCAAAACCCGACCACGGCAGAAAATAGAAAGAGAATGAAAAGGCATTCCCTATGCCTCAGCCATAGGTTCTATAAAGTATGCCATGCTGCATACCAGTACTATTGTATACCTTAGCATGATTCTGGAAAGGGAGTATGATAGTGATCTAGCAGTAGATCACTGGACAGCGGTCAACATTATCCTTAGAGGACTAAGGAAATATTTCTCGGTTATGGAGGTGATAAAGAGTTCATCGTAAAGAGTGACGTAGATGCAAGCTTTTGACACCGATCTAGATGGCTCTAAGTCTCGATCTAGATACATATTGAAAGTGGGAGCAATTAGCTAGACTAGCTCCGTACAGAGTATTGTAGACATAGAAATTTGCTAAATACATACGGATCTGAATGTCGCAGACCTGTAGACTAGACTTCTCTCACAAGCAAAACATGATCACTCTTTGGGTGTTAATCACATAGCGATGTGAACTAGATTATTGACTCTAGTAAACCCGTTGGGTATTAGTCACATGGAGATGTGAACTAATCACATAAAGATGTGAACTATTGGTGTTAAATCACATGACGATGTGAACTAGATTATTGACTCTAGTGCAAGTGGGAGACTGAAGGAAATATGCCCTAGAGGCAATAATAAAGTTGTTATTTATATTTCCTTATATCATGATAAATGTTTATTATTCATGCTAGAATTCTATTAACTGGAAACTTAGTACATGTGTGAATACATAGACAAACAAAGTGTCCCTAGTATGCCTCTACTTGACTAGCTCGTTAATCAAAGATGGTTAAGTTTCCTAGTCATGGACATGTGTTGACATTTGATGAACGGGATCACATCATTAGAGAATGATGTGATGGACAAGAACCATCCGTTAGCTTAGCATAATGATCGTTCAGATTTAGTGCTACTGCTTTCTTCATGACTTATACATGTTCCTATGACTATGAGATTATGCAACACCCGAATACCGGAGGAACACCTTGTGTACTATCAAATGTCACAATGTAACTCGGTGATTATAAAGATTCTCTACATGTGTCTCCAATGATGTTTGTTGAGTTGGCATAGATCAAGATTCGGATTTGTCACTCCGTCTATCGGAGAGGTATCTCTGGGCCCTCTCAATAATGTACATCACTATGAGCCTTGCAAGCAATTTGACTAATGAGTTAGTTGCGGGATGATGCATTACGGAACGAGTAAGGAGACTTGCCGGTAACGAGATTGAACTAGGTATGATGATACTGACGATCGAATCTCGGGCAAGTAACATACCGATGACAAAGGGAACAACGTATGTTGTTATGCGGTTTGACCGATAAAGATCGTCGTTGAATATGTAGGAGCCAATATGAGAATCCAGGCTCCGCTATTGGTTATTGACCGGAGATGTGTCTTGGTCAGGTATATATAGTTCTCGAACCCATAGGGTCCGCACGCCCAATGTTCGATGACGATTTGTATTATGAATTATATGATTTTATGTACCGAAGGTTGTTCGGAGTCCCAGATGAGATCACGAATATGAAAAGGAGTCTCGAAATGGTCGATATGTAAAGATCGATATATTGGAAGGCTATATTGGGACATCGGAAAGGTTCCGAGTGATTCGGGTATTTTTCAGAGTACCGAAGAGTTACGGGAATTCGCCGGGGAAGTAATGGGCCTTAATGGGCCATACAGGAAAGGAGAGAAGGGCCACACGGGGTGTCTGCGCGCCCCCCATGGCCTGGTCCGAATTGGACTAGGGAGGGGGCGGCGCCCCCCTCTTTCCTTCTCTCCATCTTCCCCTTCCTTCTTCTCTTACTCCAACTAGGGAAGGGGGGAAACCTACTCCTATTAGGAGTAGGAATCCCCCTTGGGGCGTGCCATAGAGACGGCGGTCCCTCCCCTCCTCCACTCCTTTATATACGGGGGAGGGGGGCACCCCATAGACACACAAGTTGATCATTGATCCCTTAACCGTGTGTGGTGCCCCGCTCCACCATAATCCACCTCAGTGATATCATCGTAGTGCTTAGGCGAAGCCCTGCGCTGGTAGCTTCATCATCATCGTCATCACGCGTTGTGCTGACGAAGCTCTCCCTCAACACTCGTCTTGATCGAGAGTTCGTGGGATGTAACCGAGCCGAACGTGTGCAGATCGCGGAGTTACCGTACTTTCGGTACTAGGATTGGTCGGATCATGAAGAGTACGACTACATCAACCGCGTTGTCATAATGCTTCTGCTTACGGTCTAAAAGGGTACGTGGACAACACTCTTCCCCTCTCATTGCTATGCATCACCATGATAGATCTTGCCTGTGCGTAGGAAAATTTTGAAATTACTGCATTCCCCAACAGTGGCATCCGAGCCAGGTCTATGCGTAAATGATATATGAACGAGTAGAACACAAAGGAGTTGTGAGCGTGGGTATATACATATTTCTTGCCGTCACTAGTTGATTCTTTATTCAGCATTATTGTTGGATGAAGCAGCCCAGATCGACATTATGCGTACGTTTACGCGAGACTGGTTCTACCAACGTGCTTCGCACACAGGTGGCTGGTCGGTGTCTGTTTCTCCAACCTTAGTTGAACCGGATTCAATGAACAAGGTTCTTTCTGAAGATCAAAAAGCAATCACTATACCACATTGTGGTTTTTGATGCGTAGGTAAGAACGGTTCTTGCAAAGCCCGTAGCATCCACGTAAAACTTGCAACAACAAAGTAGAGGACGTCTAACTTGTTTTTCTAGGGCATGTTGTGATGAGATATTGTCAAGACGTGATGAGATATAATTTGTTGTATGAGATGATCATGTTTTATTGAAGTTATCGGCAACTGGCAGGAGCCTTATGGTTGTCTCTTTATTGCATAAGATGCAAGTGCCATATAATTGCTTTACTTTATCGCTATACGATAGCAATAGTTGGAAAAGCAATAGTTGGCGAGACGACCATGTGATGACACATTAATAGAGATCAAGATGATGGAGATCAAGGTGTCATGCCAGTGATGATGGAGATCATGATGGTACTTTGGAGATGGAGATCAAAGGCACAAGATGATGATTGCCATATCATGTCACATATTTTGATTACATGTGATGTTTATTTATTATGCATCTTATTTTGCTTAGTACGTCAGTAGCATTATAAGATGATCCCTCACTAAGTTTCAAGGTATAAGTGTTCTCCCTGAGTATGCACCATTGCGATAGTTCTTCATGCTGAGACACCACGTGATGATCGGGTGTGATAAGCTCTACGTTTACATACAAAGGGTGCAAGCCAGTTTTACACATGCAGAATACTCGGGTTAAACTTGATGAGCCTAGCATATGCAGATATGGCCTTGGAACATTGGAGACCGAAAGGTCGAGCATGAATCATATAGAAGATATGATCAACATAGAGATGTTCATCATTGAAAACTACTCCATCTCACGTGATGATCGGACATGGTTTAGTTGATATGGATCACATGATCACTTAGATTATTAGAGGGAAGTCTATCTAAGTGGGAGTTCTTAAGTAATATGAATAATTGAAGTTTAATTTATCATGAACTTAGTCCTGATAGTAATTGCATATCTATGTTGTAGATCAATAGATTGCGATGTAGCTTCCCGTTTAATTTTGATATGTTGCTAGAGAAAAAGAAGTTGAAAGATGATAGTAGAAATGATGTAGATTTGGTCCATGATCTGAGGATTATCCTCATTGCTGCACAGAAGAATTATGTCCTTGATGCACCGTAAGGTGACAAACCTATTGCAGGAGCAGATGCACACGTTATAAATGTTTGACAATGCTTGGTATGATGACTACTTAATAGTTTAGTGCACCATGCTTTACGGCCTAGAACTGGGACATCAAAAAAGGTTTTGAATGCCACGAAACATATAAGATGTTCTAAGAGTTGAAATTGGTATTTCATACTCATGCCCGTGTCGAGAGGTATGAGACCTCTGACAGTATGTTGCCTACAAGATGGAGGAGAATAGCTCAACCAACGAGTATGTGCTCAGATTGTCTGGGTACTACAATTGCTTGAATCAAGTGGGAGTTAATCTTCCAGATAAGATAGTAATTGATAAAGTTCTCTAGTCACTATCACCAAGTTACTAGAACTTAGTGATGAACTATAATATGCAAGGGATGACGAAAACGATTCCCAAACTCTTCGTGATTCTGAAATCGATGAAGGTAGAAATTAAGAAAAGCATCAAATGTTGATGGTTGACGAAACCACTAGTTTCAAGTAAAAGGGCAAGGGAAAGAAAGGTAACTTCAAGAAGAATGGCAAGCAAGTTGCCACGCCCATGAAGAATCCCAAAGATAGACCCAAGCCTGAAACTGAGTGCTTCTACTGCAAAGGAAATGATCACTGGAAGTGGAACTGCATTAGATACTTGGCGGATAAGAAGGATGGCAAAGTGATCAAAGGTATATTTGATATACATGTTATTGATGTGTACTTCACTAGTGTTTATAGCAACCCATTAGTGTTTTATACTGGTTTAGTTGCTAGAGTAGTAACTCGAAATGGGAGTTGCATAATAAACAGTGAGTAGTTAAGGGAGAGGTGATGATGAGAGTTGGAAGTGATTCCAAGGTTGATAATATCACCATCGCACACTCCCTTTACCTTCGGGATTAGTGTTGAACCTAAAATAAATGTTATTTGGTGTTTGCGTTGAGCATAAATATTATTGGATCATGTTTATTGCAATATGATTATTCATTTAAGTCAAAGAATAATTGGTGTTCTATTTACGTGAATAAAACCTTCTATGCTCATACACTCAATATAAATGGTTTCTTGAATCTCGATCGTAGTAATACACATATTCATAATATTGAAGCCAAAAGATGCAAAATTAATAATGATAGTGCAAATTATATGTGGCACTGCCGTTTAGGTCATATTGGTGTAAAGCGCATGAAGAAACTCCATGCTGATGGACTTTTGGAATCACTTTATTATGAATCACTTGATGCTTGCGAACCATGCCTCATGGGCAAGATGACTAAGATTCCGTTCTCTGGAACAATGGAGCGAGCAACTGACTTATTGGAAATAATACATACTGATGTATGCGATCCGATAAGTGTTGAGGCTCGCGGCAGGTATCGTTATTTTCTGACCTTCACATATGATTTGAGAAGATATGGCTATATCTACTTAATGAAACATAAGTCTGAAACATTTGAAAAGTTCAAAGAATTTCAGAGTGAAGTGGAAAATCATCCTAACAAGAAAATAAAGTATCTACGATCTGATCGCGGAGGCGGATATTTGAGTTACGAGCGTGGTCTTCATTTGAAACAATTTGGAATAGTTTCGCAACTCACGCCACCTGGAACACCACAGCATAATGGTGTATCTGAACGTTGTAATCGTACTTTATTGGATATGGTGCGATCTATGATGTCTCTTACTGATTTACCACTATCGTTTTGGGGTTATGCATTAGAGATACCTGCATTCACGTTAAATAGGGCACCATCTAAATCCATTGAGATGACACTGTATGAATAATGGTTTGGCAAGAAACCAAAGCTGTCATTTCTTGAAGTTTGCGGTTGCGATGCTTATGTGAAAAAGTTTCAAACTGATAAGCTCGAACCCAAATCAGAGTAGTGCGTCTTCATAGGATATCCAAAAGAAACTGTTGGGTACATCTTCTATCACAGATCCGAAGGCAAGATATTTTGTTGCTAAGAATATATCCTTTCTAGAGAAGGAGTTTCTCTCGAAAGAAGTGTGTGGGAGGAAAGTAGAACTTGATGAGGTAATTGTACCTTCTCATGAATTGGAAATTAGTTCATCATAGAAATCAGTTCCAGTGATTCCTACACCAGTTAGCGAGGAAGCTAATGATGATGATCATGAAACTTCAGATTAAGTTACTACCAAACCTCGTAGGTCAACCAGAGTACGGTCCGCACCTGGGTGGTACGGTAATCCTATTCTGGAAGTCATGTTAATAGACCATGACGAACCTATGAACTATGAGGAAGTGATGATGAGCCCAGATTCCGCAAAATGGCTTGAGGCCATGAAATCTGAGATGGGATCCATGTATGAGGACAAAGTATGGACTTTGATTGACTTGCCGAATGATCGGTGAGTCATTGGGAATAAATGGATCTTTAAGAGGAAGATGGACGCCGATAGTAGTGTTACTATCTACAAAGCTTGAATTGTCGCAAAAATGTTTTCGACAAGTTCAAGGTGTTGACTATGATGAGATTTTCTCACTCGTGGTGATGCTTAAAAGTCTGTCTGAATCATGTTAGTAGTTGCCGCATTTTATGAAATCTGGCAAATGGATGTCAAAACTACATTCCATAATGGATTTCTGAAAGAAGAGTTGTATATGATGCAACCAAAAGGTTTTGTCGATCCTAAAGGTGCTAACAAAGTGACAAAGCTCCAGCGATCCATCTATGGACTGGTGCAAGCATCTCGGAGTTGGAATATATGCTTTGATAAAGTGATCAAAGTGTATGGTTTTATACAGACTTGCGGTGAAGCCTGTATTTACAAGAGAGTGAGTGGGAGCACTACAGCCTTTCTAATAAGTCTATGTGGATGACATATTGTTGATCGGAAATGATGTAGAATTTTTCTGGAAAGCATAAAGGAGTGTTTGAAAGGAGTTTTTCAAAGAAAGACCTCGGTGAAGCTACTTACATATTGCGCATGAAGATCTATAGAGATAGATCAAGGCGCTTGATATATTTTTCAATGAGTCCATACCTTGATAAGATTTTGAAATAGTTCAAAATGGAACAGTCAAAGAAGGAGTTCTTGCCTGTGTTGCAAGGTGTGAATCCGAGTAAAGACCCAAAACCCGACCACGGCAGAAAATAGAAAGAGAATGAAAAGTCATTCCCTATACCTCAGTCATAGGTTCTGTAAAGTATGACATGCTGCGTACTAGTCCTATTGTATACCTTAGCATGATTCTGGCAAGGGAGTACGATAGTGATCTAGCAGTAGATCACTGGACAGCGGTCAACATTATCCTTAGAGGACTAAGGAAATATTTCTCGGTTATGGAGGTGATAAAATAGTTCATCGTAAAGAGTGACATAGATGCAAGCTTTTGACACCGATCTAGATGACTCTAAATCTTGATCTAGATACATATTGAAAGTGGGAGCAATTAGCTAGACTAGCTCCATGCAGAGTATTGTAGACATAGAAATTTGCTAAATACATATGGATCTGAATGTGGCAGACCCGTAGATTAAACTTCTCTCACAAGCAAAACATGATAACTCTTTGGGTGTTAATCACATGGCCATGTGAACTAGATTATTGACTCTAGTAAACCCTTTGGGTATTAGTCACATGGAGATGTGAACTAATCACATAAAAATGTGAATTATTCGTGTTAAATCACATGACGATGTGAACTAGATTATTGACCCTAGTGCAAGTGGGAGACTGAAGGAAATATGCTCTAGAGGCAATAATAAAGTTGTTATTTATATTTCCTTATATCATGATAAATGTTTATTATTCATGCTAGAATTGTATTAACTGGAAACTTAGTACATGTGTGAATACATAGACAAGCAGAGTGTCCCTAGTATGCCTCTACTTGACTAGCTCATTAATCAAAGATGGTTAAGTTTCCTAGCCATGGACATGTGTTGTCATTTGATGAACGGGATCACATCATTAGAGAATGATGTGATGGACAAGACCCATCCGTTAGCTTAGCATAAAGATCATTCAGTTTTATTGCTACTGCTTTCTTCATGACTTATACATGTTCCTATGACTATGAGATTATGCAACTCCCAAATACCGGAGGAACACCTTGTGTGCTATCAAACATGACAACGTAAGTGGGTTATGATAAATATGCTCTACATGTGTCTCCAATGGTGTTTGTTGAGTTGGCCTCGATCGAGATTAGGATTTGTCACTCCGTCTATCGGAGAGGTATCTCTGGGCCCTCTCTGTAATGTACATCACTATGAGCCTTGCAAGCAATGTGACTAATGAGTTAGTTGCAGGATGATGCATTATAGAATGAGTAAAGAGACTTGCTGGTAAGGAGATTGAACTAGGTATGATGATACCGACGATTGAATCTCGGGCAAGTAACATAGCGATGACAAAGGGAACAACGTATGTTTTTATGCGGTTTGACCAATAAAGATCTTCGTAGAATATGTAGGATCCAATTTGAGCATCCAGGTTCCGCTATTGGTTATTGATCGGAGATGTGTCTCGGTCATGTCTATATAGTTCTCTAACCCATAGGGTCTGCACGCTTAACGTTCAATGATGATTTGTATCATGAGTTATGTGATTTGATGTGCCGAAGGTTTTTCAGAGTCCCGGATGAGATCACGAACATGACAAGGAGTTTCTAAATGGTCGAGAAATAAAGATCAATATATTGGAAGGCTATACTGGGACATCGGAAAGGTTCTGAGTGATTCGGGTATTTTTCAGAGTACCGGAGAGTTACGGGAATTCGTCGGGGAAGTAATGGGCCTTAATGGGCCATACGGGAAAGGAGAGAAGGGCCTCAAGGGGTGGATGCGCGCCCCCATGGGCTGGTCCGAATTGGACTAGGGAGGGGGCGGTGCCCCCCTCTTTCCTTCTACCCTCTCCCTCTTCCCCTTCCTTCTTCTCCTACTCCAACTAGGGAAGGGGGAAGCCTGCTCCTACTAGGAGTAGGAATCCCCCTTGGGGCACACCATAGAGAGGGTCGGCCCTCCCCTCCTCCACTCCTTTATATACGGGGGAGGGGGCACCCCATAGACACACAAGTTGATCATTGATCCCTTAACCATGTGCGGTGTCCCCCTCCACCATAATCTACCTCGGTCATATCATCGTAATGCTTAGGTGAAGCCCTGCGCCGGTAGCTTCATCATCACCGTCATCAAGCCATCATGCTGACGAAGCTCTCCCTCGACACTCAGCTGGATAGAGATTTCATGGGACGTCACCGAGCCGAATGTGTAAGATCGCGGAGGTACCGTACTTTCGGTACCAGGATCGGTCGGATCATGAAAACGTAGACTACATCAACCGCGTTGTCATAACGCTTCCGCTTACGGTCTACAAGGGTACGTGGACAACACTCTTCCCATCTCGTTGCTATGCATCACCATGATAGATCTTGCGTGTGCATAGGAAAATTTTGAAATTACTACATTCCCCAACAGCCTATGGATGAACAGTGGCTGGTGGAGGCTGGAGGAAGTCGACGGTGGATGAGCAGTAGCCCGTGGGGTTCCGTTTTGCGGTACGCCACAAAACCCTCGGATGAATAGGACCCCATTTCGACTATTTCCTTTGTTTTGCGGTACACTAGACCCATCCCGATGAATAGGACCCTGTTTCGGCCGTAGGCGGTTGGAGAGAAGTTTGTTTCTTCCATTTTGCAGTATGCAAGACCCCTCCCGATGAACATGACCCCGTTTCGACCGTAGGTGATCGAAGAGAACTCTGATTCCTTCATTCTGCGGGACGCTAGTCCCCGAGTTGATGAAAATGACCCGGTTTGGGCCGTTCCATCAAAGTCGGTTGGCTCCTGATGAAGAGGACGCATTTCGACCTAGTCGCTAGCCTCCCGATGAACACAACGCGGTTTCCACCGTTCCGGCCCAGCCGCTTGGCTGCCGATAAACATGATGCTGTCGCTGTACGCGTTGGAGACCCCGCTCGTATGTATGTACGTAGCCGTATTCACTTTCTTGCAGCATGGTTTTACGTATGTGTACACGAATTATACATGACTTCCTCAACTGCTACGTCACACATGCTGCTCCTTGCTCGGCCATAGTTCATCCTTGTAGAGAGACCGATCGACCAATATGTACGTACACGTTTGCGACCAGAGAAACAACCCTACGTACGATTCGACTGGGTGGGTCCCAGCTGCCAGGGAGGATAAGGGGGCACTTCCTTGAGTGCGAACATATAGCTAGTGGGTCCCTGCTGACAGGAGGAGGAATCATTTTTCATGCCCGTAATAAGGACGCACTTCCTTGCATGTGAAGATGTAGCTGGTGGGTCCCAGCTGTCAGGGGGAGAAAACATTATTTTTAGGGTAAAAAGGACGCAGTTGCATGCATGCGTCCATGGGCATGGTGCGTCCCCACTGTCAGCCTCTTCATGTAGAGTCATCTTCCGATGACTCTCGTTTGTTGACCATGTTGACCACACCGTGCCGAGCGCACCAATGCCGGTGGACGACGGTGAGGCCCCAGAGTGGAACGACCCAGAGATGGGGAACACGCGGCAGTGGAGTCACAGACAGAGAGGAGTGGGAAATTTGACTGGTTCGGGTGTAGGGTGGGCCTACAGCCTACAGAGAATAACAAGAGGTGCGGAGGAGTGGAGGGAAGGCCTGGCCATTGGTGGGGTAGCATTTCACTGCGAGGCGCGTGAAACAACGCCGCTGGACGCCAGAGGATGGAGCAGGTGTTCCCGGTAGTGATGGAGGAAGAAGATGAGAGATTGAAGAAGAATGTTGGTTGTTGGATGTAAATCCAACGCCTTGTTTAGGCTTCGACCTTTGTATTTTTTGCGAAAGTTCTTAGGCTTCGACCTACTGGCCCACATGTCAGCCATTCAATTTGGTTTTTAGTCCATTTGGTGGGCTGGGTGAAACGACGAGGTAGCGTCTATGCAGCCTGTTTATATATTATGTTAGAATTTAAAGCCCATTTGCATTTTTTAAAATCCACAGACTTGCTGGGTTGGGTAAAAATATCATGTTGGGTTGGACGGAGAAATGTTTTAAAAACATAAACACTTGGTTGCACGTCTATTACTGATTGGTCAGTAAAATCTTTGGAAGCTTATGTACGCAATCACCAGGAGTTAACTTGCCAAGTTATATATAAACAATTATTATTATTATGTAAGAACTTTAGATTTACGAAATAAAATATCATTTTAATTTGATGAGTTAATAGGACATGGGGTATTATTATTTCTAGGCTAGATGTGCGACAGTTGAGTTGGTTTTAGGGAAAAGTGGTGGGAGAAAACTTATATTACATCGAAAAAGAAAGTGGGAGAAAATTCAGATATAGGATTACTAATAATAAAAACGAAAAATAAAGGAAGTGGGAAGGTCTATACAATGGTTGGATGAACGACATGTTTAACAGAACCTTGTGTTGATTCTATTATATATATGTAATAAAATAAGATATAAATATAAATATACACTTCTGCACGTCGGTCCTAAACAAGCGGTTTAAAACCCCTATCCGCGACGGCATCTGGAACCGTCGCCAAGTGTGTGTGGGCAATAGGGGGGTCCTTCCCACAGGACCCAGAAACCACCGGGGATATGCCCTCCTGGCACACACGTTCGGCAAAATGAGGTCGTGTGTGACCGGGGAGCACTCAAATACGGAAATACGTACAGTAGAGCTAAAAAATACAATTATACAATGTGAAAGTTTTTCCAGTCGCAAGTACATCCCGCACACTTAGCCCCGCTAAACATTTCTGTTCGTATGCACATCCCACACAGTCGCTCCAAGAAAACGTTTCCGTTCATAGGTACATGACACACAATTTTTCCTGTTAAATCATTTCCGTTATTGAATGTAGCACACACGGTCCGTAGAAGAAATTGTGTGGCAAAGGTTGTCCATGACACACAGTTTTTATGTGGTAAACGTCTGCGCAAGGTGGCCTAATGCAAACAGTTTTCAAGAGAAAGTCATGTGTGATTGTTCATTGATCCAACACGGTTTATTCCAAGAAACTGTGTGCATTGCCTGAGTTTATCGCCCACGGTATTTTTTCAACAACCGTTTGCAATATCAAAACCTAATTACTAGGCTAATTGACCTATTATTAATAATCCATTAATTAATCTAATTGACATTCATATTAAGCACACAATATATTTCATTTCCATATTAAGGAAGTAGAATTTCATAATTGAAATACATCAGAGTACAATATGATATAGCTTCAGCACTCAGCTACCCCATTACACAACTACACCAGCAGCAAGTTCCACATGCAACATGTAGAACCTTTCGAAATTAGCATCATAGACGGTATATAGACAAATGCATCTCATCTGGAAAACTGCTGAAGCGGAAGACAAATATTGAGCCTTCATTTATGTTGAAGGTCTTTGCAACTTTAGGCCAGTGCCTGTGGATGATTGACCATCCATCCTTCGACCTCTTCAGGAACACTTCAATATTGAACCGTGGGTGTTGTTAATAAAACCTTCTGCGCCTCCTTATCTTAGAGGTGGTTTGAGAGGTAATCATCAGTGAACTGCCTTGGAAAGGCGTGAAAACAAGGATGTGCATAAATATCTTCTCTATATTGGAAATGGGGCAAAGGAATAAAAAAGGCAAGGTATAATAGTTAGTACCATCTTGTAGTGAACTGATTTCTTCTTCATTGTGTAGACAAAGATCTTGTTTTTTTTGTCGCTAATTTCTTTATCCTAACAATCTTTCTGAGTTTCTTGATTTGATTGATATTCATGGACAACTCATTTCCCCATATGAAAAAAGGGTCGAATAGTGGGTAAAAACTTCTGACAGCAGGACCTACATGTGCAAGACCAAATTATTAAAAACCAAAATATTAGAATGGTTCATGCAATTGCACAATAATGTGGTATTTGACAATGGACCATGCACGTGCTAAACTCGATTGTAAACCTCAATGCTTCCCATTGTTTCCCTGCAACACATATAAGGTAGTTAGTTATCAGGTTAAGTAAGGGTTCGCATGCTATCAGTAAAATATGTTGATGGAAAATAAGCACATTGCAGATTCATCAGATTAATTGAAGCCACATGGAAAACCCATTTACCCAAACCAAGCATGCTTAAGAACTAGGAAATATAGCACTTGTATTTGTTTCTCATGTATTAAGTGCAGCCAAATTTGATTTATTCCTCACATGCACAACAATACAAAATTCTACCCATGACAATTGGACATCGCATTGCAGAATTGAACCAAGCAGTTAACTAAACACCACAACAAATGAACCAAGCATTAACTAAGCACCACATTGCACAATATAACATTGAACCAAGAAGTTAATGAAACACCACAACAAATGAACCAAACATTAACTGAGCTCCACATTGCACAATATAACATACTCCTAATAGAAGATCGGAGAGTTTACTAAATTGTTAACTACAGCCAATTGTAGCACTTGTATTTGTTTCTCATGTATTTACTACAACCAAATTCAATTTATTCCACACATGGTATACAATAGCGGAATGCACCCATAATTTTTAAAAGATAAATTCGATTTATTTCTCACATGGAAGACAATACAAAATTGCAGCCTGAAGAATTGATCATCACATTTATAGAATTGAACCAAACGGTTAACTGAAGACGACAACTAATTAACAAAATAGTTAATAAGTGAGCACCACACTGCACGACATATAGAACATATACACTAGAGCAACAGATTGCATGGTGAAATTAGATAGCGCAATTCACTAGATTTTGTGAAGGAAAGGCAAGAGCAGCAAACGCAACGGGTAAACCGAGCATGCTTAACCGGCGTACCTAGCAATTGGAAAGGTGCTCCTCCAAGGTCTGGGGGTCGGCACGAATGTCAGCAATCGCAACCTCATCCGCGCGTGCGGCCAAGATTTGCTTCTCTGCTGCCAATTGCTCCTTGAGGTCCTGGTTATACTGCATGCACCATGGCTTAGGCCAGCGGTTATTTGGTGGAGGGGTCGGTGATTTGGGTGGAAGGTGTCGTGCTCACGCCGGCGATCGGGGCATGTGAGATGTGGAAGGAGGAGGAGGATGGGGGTCGGGTGTGGATTACCTGCCTGGATAGACGAGGCGGAGCAGCGTGAAGGAGGGTCGCCGGCGAGGAGGCGGCGACGCTGCAAGCAAGGAGTGAAGGTTTCAACTTGGAAAGGAAGGCGGAAAGAGGGGAAATGTGGCTTTTGGAAAGGGGGAGTGGGCGGGGAGGTAGATATTTCTTCGGAAGCCGAAAATTTGGAATCGCTTCAGCCAAAAAACTGGCGCCAAAGTGTCATCAGACACGGTCCCTTATTCAGAACAGTGTACGATATGTGGACATCACAGACGATTCAGATAGCTTAACCCGTGTGTGATGAGTTTGAACGTCAAAAGTTTTGGTTTGAATTTCCATGGTTACAATGGTCATCCACGTCATTGCATAATTTGGGTACACAAAGGAGACTACAACACACCCACACTTCTTAATCAAGCAAGTTCAGCAATTAAACAGAGCTAGATGACCTAAACATTACTCTAACAAATTAAAGACCAGCGCTATTAACTAAACAAAACATAGAGTACTACTACGACTGGTGCTCATCGATCTCCGTCGCCGCCTCCATGTCCAGCTCATGCCCGATGGTCTCCTGGGGAAGCGGCTGCATGGCATCCATCACACCATACTCGGCAAGCATCTCGCCATCCGCTACCACCATCTCTTTGGAAAAGGCCGCCACGAGCCGGGCGTGGGCAGACGCGATCTGGGCTTGGACGGGCTCGTCGTTGCAAGGTATGCCGTGGAGGAACGGATGGCTGCTTGAACGCTCTCGGCGATTGCCAGCTCTTTGGCTGTGGGTTGCCGACCGTTGTCGGAGAAGCTTCGTTCGATTTGTGCGGTGACCGCTAGGAGCTGGGCGTGGGTGGCCTCGACATGGTCATGGGCGGCCTCCATTAGGGCTAAGGCTGCCGCTGTGGAATGGACAGCTGTTGTGCCGCTCTCGCCAGTTGCTATCCCCGAGGCAGATGTTACTGCCGCCACCTGAGAAGCAACAACGGCCATTTGGGCTGCCTTTGCCGCCCGGTCGCAAATTGCGGCCGCGCTCATGCACCTTGTTAGCACGTGCATGGTGGCTGCGGCCGCGCTCTCGCCAGAGTGGGCCACCGAAGTTGCCCTCACAACGCGGGTCCATGTGCCCATTTTTCACTGGCGGCGATTGAACAATGAAATGATATTTGGGGAGCGAGCTAGTGTGCTTGAGACACCAGCTGTGGACTGTAGCAGACGCACCTTCTCGCGTAAGCCATAGGCGTACTTAACACTGACGGTGCTCCAAGATATTTTGTAAAACATCTCACATGGTTGCTGATAATAAACTGTGTGCAATCTACTTGATTTTTCATCTTGATTTGAATTACATAATGGGGTCACAGCGGTAATGGACAGTGTTTGAATTGCTAGACCTTTTATCTGGAGTGAACATGCAACTATATGGGTGTCGTAAAAGAATTGGAATTATTCGGGGTTTGTTTGAATGTTTTATACATTAAATTGGTTTTCTAGCCATTTCAGGTGAACAATTAAAATTTGAACTACATGCACATGCTCTTGTGCATATAAATTGGTTGAAAAATCAAATATGTGTCCTTGGGTGCATGCTTAGGTCCCATACAAGAAATGGGAATGAATTTCAAACACTAGGGCACCATTGATTGCCGGCAAAACATTGAGATGCCTAGTTATTAAATTCTAGTAATCCAAAACTCATCTAAAATTCATGAAACTTGGCATGCTATCATGGAGCGGCATCAACATGTCGTGGTACAAATTTTATCCCATTTGGGGCAGGTTTGGGTATATGCTTCTCACAAACCGGAGCTTCTCACAACAAGCATGATGGTTTTCGGTAGGGAACGTCCCACCTTTGTGGACGGAATGATATCCATTGCCTCTTATTCCTTTCAAATTTCTTTCTCGTGTCAACATTGAACAACATGAGTGTTGTGTGATTTTTTGCGATTTTTCGGGGTTCGTTTGGACATTTTTATTCATTAATTGAGTTTTCAATGCATTTTATGTGCATAATTAAAATTTGAACTACATGCACATTCTCTAGTGCATATAAATTGGTTAAAAATCAAATTTGTGTCCTTGGGTGCATGCTTAGGTCCCATGCAAGAAATGGAAATGAACTTCATACCGTTGATTGCCGGCAAAACATTGAGATGCATGGTTTTTAAATTCTAGTAAATCCAAAACTCATATGAAATTCATGAAACTTGGCATGCTATCATGGAGCGGCATCAACATGTCGTGGTAAAATTTTTGTCCCATTTGGGGCGGGTTTGGGAATATGCTTCTCACAAACCGGAGCTTCTCACAACAAGCATGTTGGTTTTCGGTAGGGAACGTCCAACCTTTGTGGATGAAACAATATCCATTGCCTCTTATTGCTTTCAAATTTTTTTCTCGTGTCAACATAGAACAAAAGGAGTGTTGTGTGATTTTTTGTGATTTTTCAGGGTTCATTTGGACATTTTTATGCATTAACTGAGTTTTCAATGCATTTTATGTGCATAATTCAAATTTGAACTACATGCACATGCTCCAGTGCATATAAATTGGTTGAAAAAACAAATCTGTGTCCTTGGGTACATGCTTAGGTCCCATGCAACAAATGGGAATGAATTTCAAACACCGGGCAACGGTTCATTGCCGGCAAAACATTGAGATGCATGGTTTTTAAATTCTAGTAAATCCAAAACTCGTCTGAAATTCATGAAACATGGCATGCTATCATGGAACGGCGTCAACATGTCGTGGTTCAAATTGTGTCCCATTTGGGGCAGGTTTGGGTATATGCTTCTCAAAAACCGGAGCTTCTCACAACAAGCATGATGGTTTTCGGTAGGGAACATCCCACCTTTGTGGACGGAAGGATATCCATTGCCTCTTACTGCTTTCAAAAAACTTTCTCGTGTCAACATAGAACAACAAGAGTGTTGTTTGAATTTTTGCGATTTTTCGGGGTTCATTTGGACATTTTTATGCATTAACTGAGTTTTCAATTCATTTTATGTGCACAATTCAAATTTGAACTACATGCACATGCTCCAGTGCACATAAATTGGTTGAAAAAACAAATATGTGTCCTTGGGTGAATGGTTAGGTCCCATGGAAGAAATGGGAATGAATTTCAAACACCGGGGCACGGTTGATTGTGCCGAGCAGGATTTCTGCAGTTCTTGATCGCAAACGTTTTAGATAGAACACCCGTATGCAAAGTGAGAGCAGCGCAAGACTTGTGCATCCCTTCAATGCAAATGATTGTTTGGATGACCCATGTGGGACCACATACAAACAATTTGGTAATATTTGTCAATCCTTGTAACACTGCAATTTGTCAAAATATGAAGCTAAAAATCACTAGCAGTATCTAATTTTTGCAACTAAAATTGAGTAATTAAGCATATATTTCATTCATACATTAAGGAGTCGTTCTTAATTTATACAAATAGTTCAACTCGGCAGCTGAACCAACCAAATTTTTCCCCAATTGTTGCCAACCACGTACAGAAATAGCTAGTTCAACTATATATACTAGCTAATTTTAAGTACGTTGTAATGTTCCACCACATCTATATTCAGATGAACTGAACAAAATAGCCCCTAAATACTACTACTACTACTGCGGAGGGGCTTTGTACTACTTCCAGCTGCCTCTCCTCTGCCGAGTGTGCTTAGTAAGAAGCAGAGGAGGAGGAGCCTACCGACGAGCTGGGCAACCGCAATGCGGTGCTTGCCGCTAATGCAGCTTCAGCGATGTTTGCCTCGAACACCCTCTGCCGCTCCAGACAACCCTTCTCAAAGCGGTGGTTCTCCTCGTAGATCTCCTAATTCCTCGCCTATGAGGTGCTCCTCCTCTTCCCACAGGAACTCGGTGTAGCACGCAAGGTCGCTGTCGCACGTGCGGGCATCCACCTCTGCCTCCCGCTTTCGGGCGGCGGTGGCGGAGCGGGTGATGACCCCGGCGGTCGACGGTGGGCTGGCAGCCACGGCAGCCGACGACGGGGTGGCGGTCACGACCACCACCTCCTGCCTTCGGGCAGCGGTGGCGGAGCGGGTGATGTCCACAGTGGCCGGCAGTGGGGTGGCGGGCACGACGGCCATTTCCCGCCTTCGGGCCGCGGTGGCGGAGCGGGTGATGGCCCTGGCTTTCGACGGTGGTGTGGCGGCAACGGCAGCCGGCAATAGCTTTCGACGGGCACCGGCGGCAGAGCGTGTGGTGGGTGTTCCGCGCACACCCAATAGGGATGCCATGTGCACTACGCTACGCCGGGGACCGGGCCGCCGCTCTGGTGTAGCCTCCCAGCTGGAGCTGTCCTCTGATGACGGCGGAGTGGCTAAGAGACAATGACAGACTGGTGCCATTGGCGAATGTGGGAGAAGCAGATGAGATAAGCTACAGGGATGGAGGGGAAAATGCGAGGCGGGACTCGCCGCCCGTGAGGGTTTTTATAGCTAGCCGGTAACCATTGGGATTTTGGGGGATTTCACCGAGTCAGGCGGGAAGCTTGCGCGGGAACCTGCAAGGTTGCATAGGAACGGGCTCACTGACGATTCATTGGTGCCACCATTTGGCAAAAATAACGCCCCCGCGCACTGCGCAAGCTTGCGTTGTAAGCCGTTTGCGGTAGTGGTGTGACAAGACGTGCTAGACGAGGACAAAAGGCCATGTTTGCGATTTAATTACCTACTATACCACCATCCTGGTTGATAAGTATGATTTAACTAATAAAATACTAATGCATGTCGCCAAAGATTATATAGTTGGATTTGTATTTGAACATAGTTTCCAATTATATAATTTTTAAAACATGCATTAACATTTTATTGGTTAAATTTGAGGGCAAAGTATGGCACGGAATATAAAGGAGATTATAGACTAGACAGAGGAGGTACCACACGGCCGCTCTCTATGTAGCGACGCAACTGTCGGCCGGCTTGTAGGCGACCATTTGTTGCGTGTTGAACTGCTCCATGTGTGTGGTTGCTTGTAGTTCAGGCGGCCGCGGCACGCTCTGCTCGCGTCCCGCGGCGCGCTCTACTCTCACGTCCCTCCAGGTGCTCTACCCTCGTCCCTCCACATGCGCTACCAGTGTTTTGGGCCGGCGCACGATCACGCACGTTCGTGTGCAAGCGATTGCGCCAACTGCGGCGCCACGATGCAGTTACCCGCTGGAAAAACTGCCATGCGGACGCGCCGAGAATCCACGCCGCCCAGCCCCCTTTTATTCCTGCGGCCATTTACCTTCATCTCTCGTCTCACACGTCACAATAAGCACACCCACGAGGACAAATACAGAGAGGGCATCCAGCGGTCCCAATGGCGCTCCCAGTGGTTCCAATGGCGCTCCCAACGACCGACGACGACAATGGCGAGCAGTTCACCATGCATCACGTAGTGGACACCCACGTGAGGGGGAAGGCCCTCTCGGTGGTGTACATGAACAATCCGGTCTTGGTGGAGATCTCCATCCAAACTATGGAGCAGTTCCTTGCCGAGGACAAGTACCGAGTGGTCGGCTTCGACCTCGAGTACACCATCGGTCGCGCTGGGCACGATCAGAAGGTTTTCGTCGCCCAGTTGTGCGTGCGACATGACGTCCTCGTCTACCACTTCCACCTTGCCACAAGGCCTTGCGAGCGTTTCTCCAGGTTTATCAACAGCTCCGACTACAGTTTCGCTATGGTCGACACCACCAACGATCTAAAAGCGCTCAAGGTTAGTGACTTGAAATGCCTGAATCTTGTCAACATCCAGCACCACTACAAGGTATGGGGCAGCGACAAAAGTAAACTGAACTCCCTAGTTAACCTTGCCTCGGCCATCATCGACCCCTACTACGCGAAGATGAAGAAAGAGAGCAATAAGGACATGAACGCCTGGCACAGTGTGTGGCATAAGAGACTAGATGAACAACGTGTCAAGTACACGGCCATGGACACGTACACAAGCTACGAGATGTACAGGCGGATCGTTGACATGAGGAACTGTCTTCTTCCTGACCCATACGAGGGATCGAGCCACATAGCAGTGGTGGGAGCGTCACACAAAGTAGATGACTAGACGATCGTTTCTCCTACTTTAGAATGCATGCAATTGTTTATTGAGGTGTGTGCGAATGATCTGTATAGTCACTTATGTAATTGGATGTTTACTTTAGTTATATATATACATGTTATTCTACTGTAGACAGAGAAATTCACACAACTTATTAGTGGCAATCGTCTATGTTATTATTGGTCTTCGCACACATTTCAGATTACGGACTTGTTTGCCACGTATCACACACATCTTATTCAGTTGAACCATTTCCATTTTGTTGCCCATTCACACACAGTTCATCCCAGTGAACCGTATGCTGTATATCGCACACGCCTTCATCTGGCTTCCTGTTTCTTTTGTGCCTCCTCATCCCAAATAGTTCATTGAGCTAAACCATATGCCCTACATCGCACACACAACTAAATTCTGAACCATGTTTGATGCATCTGTAATCGAAAACATTTTGCACCTTTTTTTACAGTTTTCCTACACCACCGTTTGCGATCATTGCATCGAACACAGTTTCTCGAAGGGTCTCTGATCATAGTGTCACGTTTGGACCATCCTGCAGTAGTGATAAGTATATATATTACTATAGAAAGGAAAACATAGGTTCTATTTTGCATTCTTATAGAAAAATAGAACTGAGCTGTGCATTGTCTTGAAAATACAAACATAACTTGGGCTGCTGATGTTATAAACAAGCTAGGTTGGGAGGCCCAGAGGCTGCTTAATACCTGTTGGACCCAAAAAAATTTGAAACCTATTGGATCAACTGTGTCTACATGTCGTGGGCTGCGCATGTTAAACAACAAAACCTCGGCCATGGACCTTGTGGGCCTGGACTTTCAGCCTCTCGACAAACATCCGTCTCCTGATACCTCTCTTTTCGTTGACCATGTTTGGAATGACAGACGACAGCGCCGCGACGAGAGCACCAAGGCAGAGGATGACGTCGAGACCTCGGACCAGAATGAACCAGAGCCAGGGAAGACGCAGGCGGAGGAGGGGTACGAGGGTCAACTTGTTTGGGTGCAGGGTGGACCAGTGGAGCTGCCGCCACTGGAGAATGTGTGGGAGTAGTGGGAAGGCCTGGCCAGCGCCATAAGCTAGGATGGGTCACCGAGGCATGCGCGATAGCGCTGCCAGCCGCTGTAGGAAGAGGACGAAATATTAAACAAAATAAAGAAATACAAATGGATAGGTGGTTGGTCCCAGATGTCTGGGTACGGGATCTGCTGGATCCACCTGAGAAGGGGTATATGTTGGGAGGAAGGAGATTCAAAGCACGGCAGCCCATTGAACTAGTTACATACATAAGAAAATAGCCACTCAAAAAAGCAAACATGTTAATGGGTTCTTAGATGAAATATTCCGGACAAAACAGATAATTACAACACATATGCTAATGCATGGAACACTCAGATGATAAAGGTGCTTAAACAGATAAAGTACATCACCTACGCGGTTGTACGTGTACTCGTCGGTTACGGGAAGCAGACACACCCTCATGTCCAAGACCGCCTGTACATGTCATAGAAATGTGTATGCGTCCTTGGCCGCGTAGGTTATGTAGGCTAGATTCAGAGGTACCTCTATCAGATTTTGGGTTCCACAAACCCTTGAGAGGTTCGAAGTCTGGGGTGCGTGTGAAGAACTCAACCTCCCCAGTCTGCCTACTCGCCAATCTCATGACCTAGATCGATGGACAGGAAGGAAACGAGACACATCTGTTTACCCAGGCTCGGTCCACGTTGCGGTGTAAAACCCTACTTCTGCTTTGTGGTGCATTGGCCTCAAGAGGCTGAGGATGAACTAGTATAGTGTGAGAATAACCTCAGGAGGAGGCTTGTTCTTGCGCTCTAGTGAGCTGATGAGTGTGAGGCTGGAGTGGATTTGATCCCATCCGGCTCCCTTTCTACGGTGGTGGCTAGGCCCTATTTATAGTGGCCTTGGTCCTCTTCCCAAACAAAGGCGGGAAGGGATCCCACAACGGCCAAATTCGAAGGGGAGGAACTAGTACATGTTATCCTGACAAAAGTAGTGTTCGCCTGCAAAAGCCTCTGGTCGTGACGCTGTGGTGGGCTTGGCGATGACCGCCGTCCCGCCGTCCGGGCGGTCTTGGTCTTGTTGCAACATAATGGAAACCTTTGGCTGATTCCTCGGGACTCTGCGCCTGCGCTTGCCTCTTTAGCAGCAAATAGGAAACTGGTGCATTGCGCGGGCTCGCGCTCGCCTGGCCTTGGTCATCATGGCTAACGTCATCCGAACATCACGAGGTGAAGCTTGCATAGAAATCTCCGCTCCTCGGGAGACAGCGTGAGGAGGCCGCTCCTCGTGGAGGTCTTGGTGTCGTCCGCCTCGTGAGGCTTGGTATCCCGCAAGGGTATTGAGTTGTTGATGCTGAAACTGGGCCATACCGGGCCGTCGATGGGGCCACGCCATGGGCCGTAGGTAGGCAAGTCTTGGTACCCCTGTTCCCAGAACGTCGACAGTACCCCATAGGCCCAAGGTGCACTCGGAATTGGCTTCAAGGCGAAGCCAAAAGGCAAGTGCGGAGCACTTTGGGTCCTAACCGCCTACGGCCTTGGTCAACACATGGCGCTTGATTGGACGCACGCGCCTCCACTTCCCCATGCAGCCTTAATAACTGCCAGGCCTGGCGGCCGCCCGTTGTTAGCGTAGTACTGCCCTCATCGCACGTCGTGCTTGCTGTTGTCTCCTCCTCTCTACCGCAAACCCGCAACTCTTCCCCCTGATTTGACGCTGGCTCCATCCCTCTCTTGCCGCCGTGGCCACTCGGTTGAAGAAGGGGAAAGCCTGAACTCCGGCCGAATATCAGCCAGTCTTGGAGCCTGCTCTTGAGCGGTCGATGATGATCAATCAAGAGGGTATGGCCAAGGTCTGTCCGGCCCTTGCCACCGATTCCACCAAATGGAAGGCGACGACGGTCTGGCCCGCTTCCTGGGCCATGATTGACATGGAAGCCACCGAGATCCCCATCCATCTTCATGCTCTCCTGGCTGGCCTGATCCCCCTTTCTCCGATTTCTTCAATGCTACCATCTCACATTACCAAATCCAAGCGCTGCATCTGGACAACGAATCCATCATCCTCCTTGCTATCTTTGCCTTCCTTTGTTGGGCTATGGTGGGCATTGCCCCTTCCGTAGCCCTGTTTCGCCATTTCTACTTGCTTCATCTGGTCGACGCCCGCTAGCGCTCAAGATGCGTGGCCTTCCAGGCCATAGCGGCGACAGCCGGCTCGGGCATCAACTTCGAGCTCTGGCCAGATGTGAGGGGGTTCCGGAAGCAGTGGGCTTATGTGGATGTCGGCGTGCGCAACCCCTTGCTCCTGCTCCCGCAAGTGCCGGCGGTACCCAGCTCCGACAGGGGGCATGTGAAGCTTGTCAACCGCCGTCTTTCCCATGTCTGTTCTAGGCCGACCAGGTTGAAGGAGGTCAGGGTGACGGCGCTGATGGTGGTGCAGGAGTTCGTCGAATGGCGCATCACTCCGCTCCAACGCCATTCTCACCCAATGTGGGCCTTCACTGGCAGCAAGGACCCCATGAGGCTCCAGGTGCCCGCGCTTCCTTCCAAGACGCTGCACATGATGCTCGAGCTTCTAACGGGCGACCCAACACCAGACGTGCTTCCGGAAAAGGGCTACCTCTTGTACCAATGCTCGAACAAGGAGGACTTCGTGCGGCAGATCATGGTGGCATGAGAGGGATGGCGCCGACATCGAATCTAGGGGAAGAGCTGCAGGTTCGCGGAAGAGAGGAGGAGATAAGGGGAAGAACGACGAGCAATGAGGGTAGTACTACGCTAACAATGGGCGGCCGCCAGGCCTGGCAGTTATTAAGGCTGCGTGAGGAAGTGGAGGCACCCGCGTCCAATCAAGCGCCACGTGTCGACCAAGGCCGCAGGCGGTTAGGGACCGCAGCGCTCCGCACTTGCCCTTTGGCTTCGCTTGAAGCTAAGTCCGAGCGCGCCTTGGGCCCGTGTGCTATTGTCGGTGTTCTGGGAACGGGGTTACCAAGACTTTCCTACCTGCGGCCCACAGTGTGGCCCAGTTTCAGCATCAACAACTCAAGACCCTCGCGAGGGACCAAGCCTCGCGAGGCAGATCACCCCAAGAGCTCCACAAGGAGCGGCCTCCTTAGGCTGGCTCCTGAGGAGCAGTGATTTCCATGCAAGCTTCACCTCGTGAGGTTTGGATGATGTGAGCCATGATGACCAAGGCCAGGCAAGCGCCAACGAGTGAAGTGCACCAGTTTCCTCTTTCGTGCTAAAGAGGCAAGCATTGGCGCGGAGTCCCAAGGAATTAGCCAAAGGTTTCCTTTCTGGTGCAACAAGACCAAGACCGCCAGGACGGAGGTCATCGCCGAGCCCACCGCAGTGTCACCACCAGAGGCTTTTGCAGGTGAAAACTACTTTTGTGAGGATAACATGTACTAGTTGTCCCCCTTTGAATTTGGCCATTATGTGATCCCTTCCCGCCTTCATTTGGGAAGAGCACCAAGGCCACTATAAATAGGGCCTAGCCTCCACTGTAGAGGGGGGACTAGACAGGATCAAATCCATTTCATCCTCACACTCATCAGCTCCCTGGAGCGCAAGAACACGCCTTCTCCTGAGGCTGTTCTCCCACTGTACTAGTTCATCCTCGGCCTCTCGAGGCTAATCCACCACATAGCAGGAGTAGGGCTTTACACCGCAAGGTGGCCCGAACCTGGGTAAATTGTTGTGTCTCATTTCCTTCCTATTCATGGAGCTAGGCCATGAGATTGGCAAGTAGGCAGACTGTGATGGTTGAGTTCTTCGCACGCACCCCAGAGTTTGAACCTCTCAAGGGTTTGCGGAACCTGAAATCTGACATTTGGCATGCCAGGGAGGGGTGCGTCGGAGCCTCTCTTCCTTCATTCGATCCGCCACTACCCGGGCATTCTCATGGCTGATGCTCCGAGGGCTTACGCTAAGGGCTGGGTTGCTCGGCTACCCGTGCAGTGTCGTTCGCCCAAGAGGATCTCCACACCATGTTCCTGGCGGACCGCACGGTGCCCAATGTCGTTGGCCGTGGGCGGCGTGGGCCGTCGCCGCCCGCCCTCACGCCACCACACGATCCTCGAGCTACATTGCAGCGACGACGCCACACACTCACCGGGAGCAGGCGAACATGCGAGCCGCGCTCATCATGGCGCGAGAGCTGATGCGATGCAGGTTGGCGGAGGGTGGCCGTGATGCCCTGCTTGAGCGGGTCGTTGAGCTGTTTGATGCCGCTTGCAGGGGCGTTGCGCCCTTCTACACCATGCCCACGTCGCAAGCAACGCTGGGTGCGCGTGCAAGACGACGTCATGTCCGAGTGCCCCTCTTTGGAGCTCCTGGGGAGCCCGACAACGCCAACCTGACCCACGGCGCCGCTCATCTCCACAAAGCTGTACCACCCTCAGGCGAGGAAAGCTCGGGTGGTCCACCTTGGGGCTGCAGCGGGGCGCCATCCAACACCCATCGAAACCTGGTGCCTGGCCTGGTGGCCAACGACACAGGATGGCCTAGTGGCAACATTAGCACGGCAAGCTCAGACGCCTACGTGCCCCCCATGGTGGACGTACAGTACATGTCAGGAGAAGGCTGATAGCCCACAAGTATAGGGGATTGCAACAGCTTTTGAGGGTAGATTATTTAACCCAAATTTATTGATTCGACACAAGGGGAGCCAAAGAATATTCTCAAGTATTAGCAGCTGAGTTGTCAATTCAACCACACCAGGAAACTTAGTATCTGCAGCAAAGTGTTTAGTAGCAAAGTAATATGATAGTGGTGGTAGCAGCAACAAAAGTAAAGACAGCAAAAGTAATGTTTTTAGTATTTTGCAGTGATTGTAACAGTAGCAGCGGGAAAGTAAATAAGCGTAAACCAGTATATGGAAAACTCGTAGGCACCGGATCAGTGATGGATAATTATGCCGGATGCGGTTCATTATGTAACAGTCATAACATAGGGTGACACAGAACTAGCTCCAATTCATCAATGTAACGTAGGCATGTATTCCGTATATAGTCGTACGTGCTTTTGGAAAAGAACTTGCATGACATCTTTTGTCCTACCCTCCCATGGCAGCGGGGTCCTATTGGAAACTTAGGGATATTGAGGCCTCCTTTTAATAGGGAACCGGAATAAAGCATTGGCACATAGTGAATACATGAACTCCTCAAACTATGGACTTCACCGGGAGTGGTCCCGATTATTGTCACTTCGGGGTTGCCGGATCATAAAACATAGTAGGTGACTATAGACGTGCAAGATAGGATCAAGAACTCACATATATTCATGAAAACATAATAGGTTCAGATCCGAAATCATGGCACTCGGGCCCTAGTGACAAGCATTAAGCATAGCAAAGTCATAGCAACATCAATCTCAGAACATAATGGATACTAGGGATCAAACCCTAACAAAACTAACTCGATTACATGTTCAATCTCATCCAACCCATCACCGTGCAGCAAGCCTACGATGGAATTACTCACGCACGGCGGTGAGCATCATGAAATTTGTGATGGAGGATGGTTGATGATGACGACAGCGATGAATCCCCCTCTCCGGAGCCCCGAACGGTCTCCAGATCAGCCCTCTCGGGAGGTTTTAGGGCTTGGCGGTGGCTCCGTATTGTAAAACGTGATGATTTCTTCTCTCTGATTTTTTTCTCTCCGAAAGCAAATATATAGAGTTGGAGTTGGCGTCGGAGGGCATCTAGGCGGCCCACGAGGTAGGGGGGCGCGCCCTAGGACGGGGGCGCCCCCACCGTCGTGAGAAGGGTGTGGGCCCCCTGGTCTTCATCTTTGGCGAGGATTTTTTATTATTTTTCTAAGATGTTCCGTGGAGTTTCAAGCCATTCCGAGAATATTTGTTTTCTGCACATAAAACAACACCATGGCAATTCTGCTGAAAACAGCGTCAGTCCGGGTTAGTTCCATTCAAATCATACAAGTTAGAGTCCAAAACAAGGGCAAAAGTGTTTGGAAAAGTAGATATGACGGAGACGTATCGAAGGCCCCAGCCAGTTCTCCTTGCTCGGCTGGTTGTCAGGGGCGCGTCAAGCCGAGGCTCTCCATGAGCCGCCCCGGAGCTTCACCGGAGTCTTCAACGACAATAGCCATAGGGTACAACCAATATCTCAAGAGCACGATTACGCTAACCATGGGCCACAGGTGAACCAAGCCACGATGGCAGCCAGGGACCCCAGGGCAAGGGCCCCACTGCTGGTGGGTGGAGTGCACTAGGGGCTGCGCGGGGGAGCCCGGAGCTAGGGCCTCCCCCATGCTGCATCGGGAAGGCACCGGCGAAGGTCCTCTATCGGGAAGGCACTGGCGAGCCCTTCCAACCAGCAGAGGGCCTGCAGTCGTCAACGGTACCGCCACCGTCCCCCTTGCCCCTTGGTCTCATCCTAGTTTCTAGACGCATCAACGGTGGTCAGAGGAGGCGCAGGGCGGGGCCCTCGTTAGGCGCAATGATGCAAGGCCCCATGCCTGTGAAGGTCTCCGCTCAGGAGACTCTCACGTAATAATGAGTGGGGCAGTTGTCGGCGTCCTGGGAACGGGGGTACCCAGACATGCCTACCAGCAGCCCACGGCGTGGCTCCATCGACGGCCCGGTATGGCCCAGCTTCAGCATCAACAACCCAAGACCCTCGCGAGGGGCCAAGCTTCGCAAGGTGGACAACACCAAGACCTCCCTAGGGGCGGCCTCACTAGGCTGGCTCACGAGGGGCAGAGATATCGATGCAATGTGCACCTCACGAGGTTCACATGACATGAGCCGTGACGACCATGGCCAGGCGGGGCCAGCAGGCACAGTGTACAAGTTTCCTCTTTGGTGCGAAGGAGGCAAGCGCAGGCGCAGAGTCCCGAGGAATCAAGCATAGGTTTCCATATCAGCGTAACAAGACCAAGAATGCCAGGACGGAGGTTATCACGGAGCCCACTGCGGCGTCACCACCAGAGGCTTTTGCAAGCGAAGACCACTTTTGTCAGGATAACTTGTACTAGTGTTATCCCTTTGAATTTGGCCGTTGTGGGATCCCTTCCCGCCTTACATTTCGGAAGAGGACCAAGGCCACTATAAATAGGACTTAGCGACCACCATAGAGGGGGACAGATTATTCAGATCATCCTCTCACCCACCAGCTCATCGAGCTCAAGAACACCTCACTTCTTGAGGCTGTTCTACGACTGTACTAGTTCATCCTTAGCCCCTCGAGGCAATCCACCACAAAGCTAGAGTAGGGTATTACACTGCAAGGTGGCCCGAACCAGGATAAACTGTTGTGTCTCTTGTCCCCTGGATTCGTTGAGGGGCAGACTGGGGAGGACAAGTTCTTCGCACACACCCCCGTGTTCGAACCTCTCTATGGTCGGTGGAACCCCGAATCCAACATTTGGCACGCCAAGTAGGGGTGCGTAGAACCTCCGCCTCCCTGTTCGCTCCATCTCTTCGTCCGCTTAATCTCTTCGTTCGGGTCTCATGGCGGGCACCGCCCCTCCGGCTGGATCGACCAGCAACCACGGAGGCGCCGAAGGCCTCCGGGGCTTCACCCCTACTTTACAACGAGTGCAGTGGCCACCCAAGTTCAGGCCGGACCTGCCGCCCTGATACGACGGCGCGGCGGACCCGATAGGCTTCTTCCAGGCATATGAGGAGGCTGTCTGGGCAGCAGGCGGTGACGACAAGGTCATGGCAAACTAGCTTCGCATGGCCCTCGTGGGCGCACCATGCGCCTAGCTTCTCAACCTGCTAGGATCTTCGGTGGCCTCCTGGGAAGGGTTGCGCGGCATCTTCATCGCGCGCTTTGCAGCATCGGCGCCTCACGCTATCGTAGCACTGTTGGGTGGTTCACACGCGCCGCCCTTGGACCGACATGTCAAGCAGTTCTTTCACCAAGTGGGTGCCGCATGTGTGCAGCAGGGAGCTCCTCCGGGATGGGCGGCACCCAAGACCGACCTCACCTTCGACTCAAGGGACCATCCTGCCACCACTGCGGGCGCAGGCATGCTCCCGATACTCTACACCCCCACCTGTAACCAAGACCCTCATCGACGGCCGGGCCAGTGTAGGATCGAGAAGAGGTGTCTAGAAGGGGTGATTAGACCCTCAACAAGGAAAAATAGCAGTTTTTATTTTCTTTAAGTTGAGGTGGATTTTGGCACAAGTTTAAACATTCAGAATATATTTGAAGCAAGCATGGCAAGAGTATATGAGCAGCGGAAAGTAAAGCATGCAACTTGCAAGAAAGTAAAGGGATGGGATTGGGGTGTGCAAACGCAATTGGAGACATAGATATTTTTGGCGTGGTTCTCATAGGTAGTGCTATCATACATCCACGTTGATGGAGACTTCAACCCACGAAGGGTAATGGTTGCACAAGTCCACGGAGGGCTCCACCCACCAAGGGTCCACGAAGAAGCAACCTTGTCCATCCCATCATGGCCATCGCCCACGAAGGACTTCCCTCACTTGGGTAGATCTTCACGAACTAGGCGATCTCCTTGCCCTTACAAACTCCTTGGTTCAACTCCACAATCTTGTCGGAGGCTCCCAAGTGACACATAACCAATATAGGAGATACCACTCTCCAAAAGGTAATAGATGGTGTGTTGATGATGAACTCCATGCTCTTGTGCTTCAAATGATAGTATCCCTAACACTCAACTCTCTCTCAAGGATTTGGATTTGGTGAAAAGATGATTTGAGTGGAAAGCAACTTGGGGAAGACTAGAGATCAAGATTCTTATGGTTGGATTGGAATATCTTGGTCTCACCACATGAGTAGGTGGTTCTCTCTCAGAAAATGTATGCTTGGAGTGTTGGCATGTTCTGATGGCTCTCTCACCGAATGAAGGTAGGGTGGAGGGTTATATATAGCCTGCACACAAAATCTAGCCATTACACAAAATTCACCTATCGGCGTTCTGGGAACGGGGGTCCCCAGAATTGCCTGCCTGCGGCCTGCGGCGTGGCTCAAAGGGGGCCCAGCACGGCCCGTCTTCACCAACACAAACCCAAGACCCTCGCGAGGGGCCAAGCCTCGCAGGGCAGATGACGCGGAGCTTCCTCAGGCATGGCCTCGTCAGGCTGGCTCACAAGGAGGCGGAGAGATCAAGGCGGGGTACCTCACGAGGTGCCCGTGACGCAAGCCATGACGACTCAGGGCGCCAGGCGGGTGCCAGCCCGCGCAGCGTCCTCCTTTCCTCTTTGGTGCAAAGGGGGAAAGCGCAGCCGCGAAGTACCGAGGCATCAGGAAAAGGTTGCCACTTCGGTGCAAGGAGACCAAGACCAGGAGGACTACAAGACGGAGGTCACCGTGGAGCCCAAGATGGCGTCATCACCAGAGCTTTGCGCAGGCGAAGACTACTTTTGTCAGGATAGCTGATACCAGCTGTCCCCCTTCAAATTAGCCCGCCATTGTTGGCTCCCTTCCCGCTCGATATTTGGGAAGAGGACCAGGGCCTCTATAAATAGGACTAGCCACCCACAGAGCAAAGGGAGCGGAGGGGGTTCGATCAGTTTTGGCTGGAGGCAGAGAGAGAGAAGGTGACTGAACTCCACTGAGCAGTTCATCGCCCCAGCCAAGAACAGACCCTCGTGAGGCTGTTCTCCCTTGTATTGTTCATCATCATCAGCCCAAGAGGCAATCCACCACACCACACACTGGAGTAGGGTATTACACCACAACGGTTGCCCGAACCAGTATAAACCCTGTGTCTCTTGTGTTGTTCTTTCCGTAGTTTTAGATCCTAGCATGGCGGAGGGGTGCAGGTAGGTAGGAGGCGAAATCTCCGCGCGCACCCCAGTGTTCGAACCTCAAGGGTCTGCCGGAATCCGAAATCTGACATTTGGCGTGCCAGGTAGGGGTGTGCCGGAATTCGTCTTCCACCACCCCGTTCTCCTCTGACCATCTCGCCCATGTCTGACGCTCGCCGGGCCCGCGCCGAGCGCCGGGCCGCACTCGCTTCCCACGTCACCCAGACGGCCCCTGTCGGTGGGCATCCACGCCATTCCCCGTCACCTGCCGTCAACTCCGCCACCGGCCCGGCGGGGGACGAGCGGCAAGCATCGTCCCAGCATCCGTCCGTGCGGCAAGATGGCCGCACCGCAACTCCCTCACTCACCCCAGCTGGTTCTTCATCCCGCGCGCTTCGCGCGCCCATGGAGGCTCGGGCTGCACTCATCGCGGCAAACGAGCTCCTGCGCTACCGTCCCGTCGACGACGTCTACGAAGAATGGCTCGACCGCGTCGCCGAGCTCGTCCGCGCTGCAGGGGGCTCTCCTGCACCGTCCGTTCCGGTGCACCGCACCCCGCCCCGTGCGGGCGATGAGGCTCCGGTGGCGCCCCGGCTGCCTCCTCCTCAAGAATACGCCATGGATCCAAGGCGCATGGCCCCTAGGTGAAACCCGCTCCGCCAGGTGCCAGCGCGGCAAGAACAGAGCTGCCAAGAAGTCCCTCGCCCGCAAGAAGCTGCCCGGGCGCTCCTTGCTCCAGCACGTCACGACCATGCTCCTGCTCTCGCGCGTCAAGACCCCGCGCTGCTCCCAGCTGCTGCGCGTGGGGACATGCAAGACCAGGCTCTCCGTCACCCAAGGCCTCCCGTGGCCCGGCAAGTTCAAGCCAGACCTGCCTCCTCGCTACGACGACACGGCCGACCCTGCGGAGTTCCTCTAGCTCTACGAGCTGGGCATCGAAGCTGCCAACGGAGACGAGAAGGTCATGGCGAACTGGTTCCCCATGGCACTCAAGGACGGGGCCCGCACCTGGCTCCTGAACCTGGCTCCAGGCATAATCTCCTCCTGGGACGAGATGCGCACCCGCTTCATCGCCAACTTCCAAGGCACTCACGACCGGCCACACGCCGTGAGCGACATGCGCCGCATCAAGCAAAAAACCCGAGGAGACCCTACAGAAGTACATCTAGCACTTCAACAACGCACGCCTCAAGATTCCCAAGGTGACTGAGGAGGCCATCATCTCGGCCTTCTCCGACGGCGTGCGCGACGTCAAGATGAAGGAGGAGCTGGTGATGCATGAAGACATGTGCACTTCCTTGGAGCTGTTCAACTTGGCAAACAAGTGCGCCAGGGCTGAGGAAGGGCGTCTCTCCCTCCTCGAGCTGCCTGCCGCAGACCCAGAGGAGAAGAAGCACAAGGCCAAGGATGTGAAGCGCAAGGGGGCTGCCGTGCTCGCGGCAGAACCAGACACCAAGCGGGGCAGAGATCAGCCCGAACCTTCCAAGGGCAGCCGGTACTGTGTGTACCACGACCTCCACACCCACAACACCAACAAATGTCAAGAACTCCAAGCCGTGCGAGAAGGAAGGATCGGCCGTCGCCCCGACCACGGTGACCGGGGCTACGGTCGAGGACGAGGAAGGAACGTAGGATGCTAGGAAGACCGTGGCCCGCGCCAAGGGTGGCGCGACCAACCTCGCGAGGATCGCTGGCAAGACCCGCCTCGCGAGAGAGGATGGAGGGATCAACCTCGCGAGGGAGACTGGAGGGATCAGCCTCGTGAAGATCGCCCGCAAGGCAACACATGCCTCCCACCGCTGCCGCCGCAGCCAAGGAGAAACGAGGACCGCCACCAGGACGAGGAGGCTGGGGGCTTCCAGGAGCCGCGCGCGATCGCCTGCATCCTGGGCGGGGCTCAAGCCCTAGCCTCTCAATGCATCTTCAAGCAGTTCGCCCGTGAAGTGAATGCAGTCCTCCCCAGGCTCGAAGCCACGCGCCTCCTCAGGTGGTCGGCGTGCGCCATCACATTCAGCTCAGCAGATCAGCTCAAATGTGTGGCTACAGCCGGAGTCCTCCCAATGATTTGTTCCCCAATCATGAGCAACATGGTGGTCACCAAGACCCTCATCAATGGAGGGGCAGGGCTCAACGTCCTGTCCCTGGAGACGTTCAACAACCTCCAAGTGCCCTACAGCCAGCTTCAGCCAACCAAGCCTTTCTCCGGTATCACCGACGGCTCCACGGTCCCGATTGGGCAGGTCCGCCTCACTATCACCTTCGGGGCACGCGACAACTACCGCACCAAGCTCATCGACTTCGACGTCGCCCACATTTGCCTACCGTACAACGCCATCCCGGGGTACCCAGCGCTGGCCAAGTTCATGGCCGTAACTCACCACGGCTACAACGTCCTCAAGATGCCAGGAAGCGGCGGAGTCATCATGGTGCCATGTGAAGAGAAGGACGCGGTGTGTTCCCTGGAACGAGCCTTTCAGGCCGCATCACTGGAAGACCCGGATCGCGGAAGCAGGAGGCTTCTCGAGGCCGCCCCCAAGAAGAAGAAGACATCGTCCGGCCCGGCCCCTCAGGAGGCAGGCCCCTCTAGGCCCGCGCCTGCCCAGGGGGAACCTCCCTTCATCGCATAGGAAAGCGCGCCCGGCGCCCTCCTCAGGCAGGGCTTGGGGGCTCTCCCCTAGAGGGCCACCGACCTGGCTAGGATCACGAGGGAGGCGCTTGGGAACCACATGGAGGCGTGTTTTGAAGCACGTTTCCCTCAAGAAGGAGCAAGGCAAGGAGATCCAGACCCTCAGTAGTTCGTCAGCAAGGCCATTCAGGAGCTACAGGAGTCAAGAGTCATGAGAGGCGGCCGTCGCCTACCAGCAGTGGCCCCCCATCCAGGCGAGGATGTCGGGCTGCGCGTCTGCATCGATGTACCAGGGCTCAACCAAGTTGCCTCCCAGGAGTGCCTCTGGCCCTCACGAGTGGGGCGCTGCGGAGGTCCACCCCACAGCTACGTTTGCATGCCTTACGGTTTGTCGAGCGCGGCTGACATGTACCAGCGCCTCATGAGGGGCATCGCGGAGGCACGAGATGCCAGGCGTTCCACAGCCCTGGCAGAGATGGAGATGGCCCGCGAGGAGCCGCCAGCGCCTCCGGAGCCTCGCGAGGCCCCTGGGCCTGGGGGCTCATGAGGATCGGCTTCCGCGGCCCACCGAGTCTGCTACACCAACACTCCTTCGTTTTCAGCGTCATCAGGTGACATCTTTCGAGTTATACTTCTAACTGGGGACGCCCCCAGGGCTCCATTCCCATGCCGCGTGGGTCCGTCCCTGCGGCGTGTATTCCTTTTATTCCATGTTGTTAGCTTACCTTGTTGGGGGAGCCCCTCGGGCTGCATCACCCCCAAGTCGCTCGGGCCTGACCCAGTGATCTCCGCATTCCTAGCATCTATTTGAACGAATCCACTCCTTCGCGGCTAATGTGTTTTACCCAGTTGCCTGCTCAGCTGACGCCAACTAACGAAGCTGCTCCCAAATGGCACGACGCTTGCGCATGGGTCCATCCCTGCAACACCGACAAACCTGGATGGCTGAGCTCTGGCCGCGGCAGCCCCGCATAGTGTCACCTCGTCAAGCCTTCAGTGCCTCACTACCCCTCGGAAGCAACCCACGGCTGACCTTCAATTGTCATGGCAACCCTAGTCTTTTTCTATGATGGACCTGCAGGACCTCCCGAAGGAGCTGCGTTAGGCGAGGCCCTTGCGGTGTCTCCTTCGCTCTCGTCCGCGCGAACCGCTTGCACGTTAAAGGGGGGTGCCTGAGCATCGCGACTCAGGGCTCCTACTAGCTCTCCAGCCCTCACCCTCTGGCCTTGACCACAGCATCGCGACCTGGCATACCAGCAATGACTGAGACTCGCTCGAGGGCTGGGACCCGAGGACGTAGAGCAGAAAGGGGAGCAAAAGCGAGAGGGGAGAGACACACGAGGACCTCGCCAAGCAACCTCGCGCCTGCCGATGCACGGACCCGGCGACACACCAGAGAGCGGCCCCTGATCCTCGAAGATAAGTCATCGCCCGGAAGCGCCAGCTACCGTGGCACCATCCCCGCACCTAATGCTATCGCATGTTAGTGACTCCGCTCTCCTTTCTCACCGAACGACGGCTGCTTGGGCGCCAAAGGGGACCTCCTGAGCATCGCGACTCAGGGGCTCTTACCGGACTCCGGGTTGCTCACCTCCTGGACTTGACCACGGCATCGCGACCTGGCATACCAGCGATGGCTGAAGCCGCCTTGGGACTGGGACCTATCGACGCAGAGAACCAAGCCCTCGTGAGGTTCGAAAGGGAGGACTGAGCTAAGATGGAATGAGCAACTCACGCAATTCTAAGACAAGGGTTATATATACAAGACAGGATCACAGGCACCTTACAAGCCCCTACGGGACGCGTTTTTCATTCCTCGCAGGGAACGGATCCTAGAGGGACACAAACTACACGCGTCCCTGCAAAAGGCGCCATCACCAACAGTGGGCTATCAAGCACCGATGCCAACCCCATCCAGATCAGAGTCGGCGGCGGCCTGACAAGCCCGCCCTGCTCCAGGAGCGGCGCCGGCTCGGGGGCTCGTAGCTGTCGTCGCTCATCTTCGGAGTCGCGAAGAGCTCGCCGGAGTCGCTGGAACCTCCGGCGTCTCCACCGCCTGAGGAGCCTCCAAGGGAGTGGGTGGCGAGCCCAGTCCTCATCACAGCAGGGCCCTGGCCGCCTTCCCCGGGGCAGCACTCCAGCCGGCGCCCGCTTGCATCGAAGACCTTGAAGAGCATCACCGAAGCACCATCGTAGTCCAAGTGGATCGTGAAGACACCCCTTATCCTGCAAACCCGGGAGATCTCCCTCCAGCCCCGAGTCATGTAGACCTCGCCCGGGGTGACGACCGCGACCTTTGCCTCGGTCGCGAGGGTGCTGCAGCCGGCGTGCTGCAGCCAGAGCTCCAGGGGCTCCCCCTGCGGGATGATGGAGGCAAAGATGGGAGGATGGCGGATCCAAGACTGAAGAGGAATGGCGACCTGGAGCACGAACTCTTGGAAGGAGCCCACGGTGTGGACCCCAGGGGGGACGACCAACACCTTCGTGACCCGGCGGCACCGACGGTGGCGCCGCCCGTGGCAGTCAGCATCAACTCCTTCGGGGCCCTCAACGTGGGCGTACAATGGAAGCGGGAACCCCGGCGGCGCCCGCTCGCCCCAAGGCCTCGGCACCACCTGAAGGGCCCCTTCGTCCGGGCCACGGGGGATGAGCCGTTTCTTCGGCGAGAGTGGGTCTGGCCCCTCTTGGGGAGCCTTTCCCTTCTCTGCCGTCGAGAACCGGTGGATCGGAGCCATCATGGCAAGATGGAGCAAGGATCGGGAAGAAGAAGAAGCAAGGGGAGATGAACTGGAAGGGCGCGTGTCGATCAGTACTTATAGTTGGCGAGGGCCAACCGACGGCCCCCACGATCAGAGGTAATCATGACCCGCCTTGCATGCAGGGACTTGTCCAATCCGTGCAGTTGCCGAGGCGCCATGGGTAAGTGGAGACGCCCACGTCCAATCAACCGCCACGTGGCGCCCAAGGCCGCAGGCTGTTAGGGCCCGCGGCGCTTCGCTCTTGCCCTTTCGCCTCCCAGCACGGCCATGTCCGGGCGCGCCTTGGGCCCGGGGGCTACTGTCGGTGTTCTGGGAACGGGGGTCCCCAGACTTGCCTGCCTGCGGCCTGCGGCGTGGCTCAAAGGGGGGCCCAGCACGGCCCATCTTCACCAACACAAACCCAAGACCCTCGCGAGGGGCCAAGCCTCGTGGGGCGGACGACGCGGAGCTTCCTCAGGCACGGCCTCGTCAGGCTAGCTCACGAGGAGGCGGAGAGATCAAGGCGGGGTACCTCGCGAGGTGCCCGTGACGCAAGCCATGATGACTCAGGGCGCCAGGCGGGTGCCAGCCCGTGCAACGTCCTCCTTTCCTCTTTGGTGCAAAGGGGGCAAGCGCAGCCGTGGAGTACCGAGGCATCAGGCAAAGGTTGCCACTTCAGTGCAACGAGACCAAGACCAGGAGGACAATGAGACGGAGGTCACCGTGGAGCCCAAGATGGCGTCATCACCAGAGCTTTGCGCAGGCGAAGACTACTTTTGTCAGGATAGCTGATACCAGCTGTCCCCCTTCAAATTAGCCCACCATTGTTGGCTCCCTTCCCGCTCGATATTTGGGAAAAGGACCAGGGCCTCTATAAATAGGACCAGCCACCCACAGAGCAAAGGGAGCGGAGGGGGTTCGGTCGGTTTTGGCTGGAGGCAGAGAGAGAGAAGGTGACTGAACTCCACTGAGCAGTTCATCGCCCCAGCCAAGAACAGACCCTCGCGAGGCTGTTCTCCCTTGTATTGTTCATCATCATCATCCCAAGAGGCAATCCACCACACCACACACTGGAGTAGGGTATTACACCACAACGGTGGCCCGAACCAGTATAAACCTTGTGTCTCTTGTGTTGTTCTTTCTGTAGTTTTAGATCCTAGCATGGCGGAGGGGTGCAGGTAGGTAGGAGGCGAAATCTCCGTGCGCACCCCAGTGTTCGAACCTCAAGGGTCTGCCGGAACCCGAAATCCGACAGCACCAAACATGATGGTACCGAATAGTTAAACTCGGTCAGACCGATTTGGTTCAAAATGTGAACGTTAGGCTTTTCGGTGGGACCGATATGATCAACTTGGTGGTACCGATGTGCTTCGGTTAGGTAAAACCTCATCTCGGTTTGACCAATTACACAAACTCGGTGGGAACGATTTTGGTAATAAGATAACTAGAGAGTTGGTCAAGCAAACTCGGTGAGACCGAAATTATTGCAACAGGAAGCAGAGAGTTTGCAAGCCCATCTCGGTGAGACCGAATTGTTTAGGGTTTCACGCAGTGGCTATGTGAATAAACTCGGTGGCGCCGGGTAAATCAAATCGGTGGGGCTGAGTTTGACTTTTGGTTTGGTACATATGTAGATACGAGAAAGTGGTTGAGGGCTTTGGAGCATATCACTAAGCACTTTGAGCAAGGAAGCCATTAAGCAACACCTCATACCCTTTTAATAGTATTGGCTTTTCCTATGGACTCAATGTGATCTTGGATCACTAAAATAAAAATGAAGAGTCTTGAGCTTGAGCCAATTTGTGTCCTTAGCATTTTGAAGGGGTTCCACGTCCTCTTGTCCAAGCCACTCCACTGTTGAACACATCTGAAATATACTAGGTGAAAATATCAGTCCAACAAGAGATATGTTGACATTAATTACCAAAATCACCCAGGGAGCACTTATGCTTTCAATCTCCCCCTTTTTGGTAATTGATGACAACATACATCAAAGCTTTAGAGATAAAGATATAAAGAATAACAAGTAAAGCTTTGGAAGAACATGTAACATGCATGTGCTCCCCCTACATGTATGCAATCATGTAAATATAGGATATAAGAGCATGTGAATGCATGAGCATGACAGAGAAAGCAATGAGTTACATGTATCTTTGCGATATGCATCAGAGCAAATGGTGTAAATACTGGAAATGTACCTTCATGTTCATGAGTCCTTCTTGCAAACAATATGTACATTAGCAAGAGATCATCATGCACATGAGTGTGAAGCATATTGTCGGTGTACTAGAGTAGGGGTACCCTAGTATCCCGAACTCGTGCACGGGCAGTTGCAGCGTCCTGCGGCAAGGCTTGCCGGGTGACCGCCAAGACCCTCCGTGGTTCCCTTGAAGACCATTCAAGAACAAAGTACTCAAACCAAGGCCCCGGCAAGAGGAGCTTGCCGGGAAGGCCAACCAAGGGCCCGGCAAGAGGAGCTTGCCGGGAAGGCCAACCCAGGCCCCGGCAAGAGGATCTTGCCGAGAAGAGACAAGACCCTGGCAAGAGGAGCTTGCCGGGAAGGCCACTCAAGGCATACCAAGAAAGTTTGCCGCGACGCGCCCTGCGTCCCGGCAAGGCCCGTTGAGCGACAAGCTCCCAAACACGGCAAGACGACGACCGCGGCAAGGAGCTTGCCGCGGGAAACCCCACTTCGTGCCCGCGCTCCAGCACACCTGCTAGCGTGTCGCTCTAGGACTCTCCCAAGCACACGTGGCAGGAGGCTGTGCAGCTAGGGGTGCGAGATGGCAAGCGGAGATGAAGAGAAGGCCATCGTGGCAAACGGTGGTGCTCCTAACGGTCACTTTTTGCACTGTTTAGGCAACTCAGACAGGCATTTAATGCCCTTGTCCCCTGCCGTCAGAGTTAGGTAGGGTGCACTGTATCCACAGTAGCGGTAGCTGCACCTACCGCATCCTTTTCCATTTTTACCCTTCTTGTCTACGTTGCCCCCTGTCGGTGACCCCTTGAAAGTATAAAAGGAGGCCCAGGCGCAACGGAGAAGGGGTTCAGCTGGTTCGGCCAGTTCGGCTCATTCGAAAGACCAGGAACACTCTCACGCTCAGTCTGGCAGCGTCCATCGCTCCTGAGCAAGAATTCAATACACACAAACAAGCAACAGTAGGGTTTTACGCATCCGTGCGGCCCGAAGCTGGGTAAAAACCGCTCGCGTGTACTGCCTCGATCCGCTCTTTGTGCGACCTCCGCCCCCCACCGAACCGAAAGGGACCCTGTCCCCATAGGTGTTGGTGGAATCAGCCTCCCCGACACATATACTTACCTTGTGGTCTTGAGATAGCTTTGAAAGAGATCAACCTGAGTAAACAAGGTTAGATAACACAAAAACATCTACTAAATAGAGCAAGCAGTAAACCACAAGAGTACCAAGATTGGGATGACTTGTACAGAGTGAGTACTGGGTACTCTATTGGATATAGACATGTCCCCAAAGGTAAAGATGTGCAATGAATTCAAAGATTCCCTTCCCTTAGAAGTCATTCTCCCCCTGAATCTTATATGGGATAATGGGAGAATGTAGGGAAAAGAAAATCAGAGAAAAAAGAAACATAACACAAACTAACATGTCTTTCCCCTCTTAAAGACATGTGACTTCTCTCCTCTTGAATACTAAGCATCTGGGGCTTTTTGATGTGATTGAGCACTCTCCCCCGTTGAAGTTTTCTCCCCCTTTTGAAGTGATTAAGCTTTGATGTGGTCTCTCTCTCCCCCTTTGACATGAATTTCCAAGAAGGGTCTTCTGGAATATGAGTCGGATAGGTTTGGTCCTTGAGTCACATAGCAAAGCAGCTTAGAGAACGTGATGGAGGTAGAGGACAAGAATCATTGAGTGGAGCTGGAACAAATATGCATGATGCAAATGGCAAAGTGTCGTCTCAGCATTGAGATTGGTAGCACCGAGTTGTTTTCTTCGGTAGCACCGAGATGGTTCGGTTAGACCAAAAAAGGCAAACTGGTGTCTCCGAGTTTAACATAGAGAGAACACTTGTTATCTCAGCACACTTGGCAAATAAAATCTCGCAAAGATTTGCAAGGAATTAACTGAAGGATTTGCAATGAATTAGATGTAGGAAATGCGGAAACAAGAAGAGAAATTAAAGAGATCTAGATGAAGTTTTTTTTAATAAAGAAGAGGAGTATGCAAGAACTCAGAGAAACACTAGAGAACTTCGTCTAGAATTGGTCGGCAACAAAGTCACCTATGTTAGAGTATATTGACTGAGGAGTCAAGTGAGAACACTTGATCATAGGTCATACTCATAGTTTAAACTCAAAATTGGGTTACCATTTTTCATTTAAGCATCTTGATGTATTCACATCTTGTTGAGCTGCTTTGACCCATGACTTGGGATAGAGCTTCTCTAAATATGGAATGACATACCTTGGGTGGTGGTGTTCATCTTGATCATGTAGTTGAACTTGTGTGGGATGCTCAAGGTTGATGTAGCTCATCAATGATTGGGAGCACCACTTGTAGTTTGAGTTCATCTACCTACATGGGTTAGTCTTGCAAGGGAAAGCACTTGTGGATGCAAAATGACAATCATGAAAATTGATACCAAATGAAATTTGATATATAGGATTTGTCAAAGGATATGTTTAAAGGTTTCATGCTTCCTTGTTTTCAACCACCATGTTGTAGATACTTGGTGATGTAGAGATTGCTCAAGATGTGAGTGATTCGCATAGATTTAGATTCATCCAAGTACCTACAAGGGTTAGGTAGCATGCAAGGGTACAAGTATATCCAAGACATATGATCGTCATCATAAGAGAAATATCAATGATTAGTCAAAGGCTCATGCCTTGCATGTATCCAAATGGAGTTTCTACTCCAATTTTGAAGCATCAATGATGTTCAATTCACCTCTCAAATGGGAAAAATACTTTCTCATCAAGCGGTTTGGTGAAATATCCGCCAATTTCTTATCAGTACGAACATGCTTAAGATCAATGTCTCCTTTATCAATGAGATCTCAAATGAAATGATGACGAACTTCAATATACTTAGTTTCAGAATGTTGCACGGGATTGTGAGTAATCTTAATAGCACTTTCATTGTCGCAAAGAAATGGAACATGTTTCACATAGATCCCATAATCTTTAAGAGTTTGGGTCATCCAAAGTAATTGAGCACAACATGAACCGGTGGCAATGTATTCTGCTTCGGCGGTGGATAAGGATACCGAGTTTTGTTTCTTGGAGGACCAAGACACAAGAGATGTACCAAGAAATTGACACGTACCCGAAGTGGACTTTCTATCAACCTTGTCACCGGCATAGTCCGAGTCAGAATAGCCAGCAAGATCAAAAGAGGACGTCTTAGGATACCAAATGCCAAAATTTGGTGTGTGAATTAGGTATCTCACTATCCTTTTCACAACCTTAAGATAACATTCTTTGGGGGCCGCTTGATATCATGCACACATGCACACACTTAGCATAATATTGGGATGGGAGGCACATAGATATAACAATGAACCAATCATAGAGCGATTAACCTTTTGGTAAACCGGTTCGCCATCCTTAGTCAAGTCAATATGTCCACTAGTAGGCATGGGTGTATTCATACCTTTGCATTCTTGCATGTTGAACTTCTTGAATAAGTCCTTGGTGTACTTTGTTTGAGAAACAAAGGTGCCGCCCTTAGTTTGCTTGATTTGCAAGCCAAGAAAGAACTTGAGTTCACTCATCATAGACATCTCAAACTTCTCTGACAATAGCTTTACAAAATTTTCACTAAAATGGGGGTTAGTTGAACCAAATATGATATCATCAACATAAATTTGGCACACAAATAATTCACCATTAACTCGTTTAGTAAAAAGAGTAGAATCTATCTTTCCAATCTCAGAGCCTTTTTTAATAAGGAGCTTGGTCAAGCATTTATACCATGCTCTAGGGGCTTGTTTAAGACCATAAAGGGCTTTGTGAAGTTTGTAAACATGATCAGGTTTCTTAGGATTAATAAAGCCAGGAGGTTGTTTAACATAAACTTCTCCTCAATTTCACCATTTAGAAAAACACTTTTAATGTCCATTTGGTACAAGGTAGTATCATGGTGATTTGCATAGGCAAGTAAGATGCGAATGTACTCAAGTCTGGCAAACGGGGCATATGCCTCACCATAGTCCATACCTTCGACTTGAGTGTAGCCTTGGGCGATGAGACGTGCTTTGTTGCGAATGACTTGTCCATCTTCGTCTTGCTTGTTGCGAAACACCCATTTGGTACCGATGATGTTGTGGTTGTTGTCTGGCTTCTCAAATAATGTCCACACTTGGTTTCTCTCAAAGTTGTGTTGCTCTTCATGCATGGAATTTATCCAATCCGGATCTTCCAATGCTTCTTCAACCTTCATAGGTTCAATGCTGGAGATGAATGAATAATGTTCACAAAAATTTGGCAAACGAGTTTTAGAGCGATTAATTCTCCCGGTGTGGATGTCATTGAAGATTTGTTCAATGGGATGGTCTCATGAAACTCTAGCTCAAACTCGTGGGAGCTTTTGTTTGGGTCGGGGTGGAGCATCTTCTTCATCATCTTGTTCTTCTTCTTGGCCTTCTTCATTGTTGACGTTGTCATTCTCTTGTCTAGGTGGAGAAGGAGGTTGATGAGGTTCATCTTGGTGTACTTCATCGTGTTCTTCATCTTGACGTGTCCCACTTGTGGATGATTCCGTGCCAACTCTTGGTTCACCTTGTCGTGAGGTAGAAGCTTCCACTTGGATGGACGAGGTACTCTGCTTCAACTCCGTTGGACGAATCATGCCAACAGACAAGTCTTGGATTGCTTCCGAAGGATCTTTGTCTCCTACATCAATTGGCAATTGCTCTACTTGCAAGCCATTAGATTCTTCAAACTTCACATGTACCGTCTCTTCAACCTTTTGGGTGAAAGTGTTGTAGACACGGTAAGTGTGAGAGTTTGAGCCATAACCAAGTAGGAAACCTTCATGAGATTTTGGAGCAAATTTAGAAAGATGATGCTTATCAAGAATATAGCACTTTGAGCCGAATACCCGAAAGTATCCAACTTGGGGTTTGTTACCGGTGAGAAGCTCGTATGTCGTCTTGCTGACTAGCTTGTGAAGATACAAACATTTTGTTGCATGACAAGCTGTCTCAACAGCTTCCGCCCAAAAGTGTTTTGGCGTCTTGTACTCATTAAGCATCATTCTTGCCATCTCAATAAGATTCCGGTTCTTCCTCTCAACAACTCCATTTTGTTGAGGCGTGTACATAGCCGAGAGCTCATGTGAACTCTCTTCTTCGTCAAGAAAGGTATCCACATTTGCATTCTTGAACTCCGTTTCGTTGTCACTGCGAACCTTCTTGATCTTCACTTCAAATTGATTTTGGGCCTTCCTAGCAAAGTTCTTGATGATCTTTTGGACCTGCAATTTATCATCGAGAAAGAACACCCACGTAAATCTAGAAAAATCATCAACTATAACTAAACCAAATGAGTTTCCGTCGAGACTTTCATAGGCATTGGGACCAAAGAGATCCATATGAAGTAGCTCGAGCGGTCTTCTCGTGGTCATGATGTTATTCACGGGGTGGCTTCCTCCAGCTTTTTTTCCTCCTTGACAAGCACTACACAATCTATCCTTGTCAAAAATAACATCTTTCACTTCAAGGATATGGCCACCTTTAATAAGTTTATCAAGATTTCGCATGCCCACATGACCTAACCTTCTATGCCACAACCAACCTTTAGAAGATTTAGCAATTAAGAAAGTTCTAGGATGAGCCTTTTTAGTGAAATAAACAATGTAAAGATCACCTCTACGTATACCGGTAAAGACCATTTTATGATTATCTCTACGAAACACTTGGTAATCTACCTCAGTAAATAGGACATTGAAACCAAAGTCAGCAAGTCTAGATACGGAAAGTAAATTGTAGCCAAGAGATTCAACGAGCATAACATTTTGTATGGAGCTATCATGTGAGATAGCCACCTTACCAAGGCCGACCACCTTACCCTTTGAGTTTTCACCAAAAGTGACATACTTTCGAGGGCCGTCGTTTTCAGCAAGCTCAAGAAACATATCCTTGTCTCCGGTGATGTGATCAGTACACCCACTATCAAGAACCCATTCCTTTCCTCCAACCATGTAGCTGCGAAGATTTGCCATAAGACCAAAATGTTTCATAGACTCATCGAGGTCAAACTCACTATCAACATCCTCATCATAGTATCCATGTTCAACATCGTCTTGTGATTGATCAATTCCTAGAGAGGGTAATTCATCACAGTGGTCATCTTTATGAATTCTAATAGCTTTAGAGATGATATTGCTAATGATTCCAACATCTCCTTTGGCACGCGTAAGATTAGTAAGCTCAAATAGACAATCACCAAATTTAGGATCATTGGAACTCATCTTACTCAAAGCAATAGACTTATGAAAAATTTCATCCAAGTTTTGCAAGGAATAATTTGGAAATCGTTCCTCAAGAAATCTCCATATAGTATAGGCACAATCAAGAGCAGGCAAGCTAGCAAGCAAGTTTCTAGGTAATCCTCTAATGATTAACTTGATGGTTCTAAGATTACAGATCATGTCAGTAGACTCATCAAGGGTAGGATGCAAGGGGTCAACAAGACGCGCAAGAGGAGTAGTAATGTACTTGTTCAAGTGATATTCATTGAAAATCTCAAGCATCTCAATTTTCCACTCATGAAAGAACTATCCATCAAGTATAGGCACTCTACATCTAAGACTCCCAAACATAGACTCATCCATCTTCCTCCAATGGTGATTAAACCAAAGCAATGGAGACCAAGCTCTGATACCAATTGTAGGATCGAGAAGAGGTGTCTAGAGGGGGGTGATTAGACCCTCAACAAGGAAAAGTAGCAGTTTTTAATTTCTTTAAGTGGAGGTGGAGTTTTGGCACAAGTTTAAACATTCACAATATATTTCAAGAAAGCATGGCAAGAGTATATGAGCAGCGGAAAGTAAAGCATGCAACTTGCAAGAAAGTAAAGTAAAGGGATGGGATTGGAGTGTGCAAACGCAATTGGAGACATGAAGATTTTTGGCATGGTTTCGATAGGTGGTGCTATTTTACATCCACATTGATGGAGACTTCAACCCACGAAGGGTAATGGTTGCGCGAGTCCACGAAGCGCTCCACCCATGATGGGTCCATGAAAAAGCAACCTTGTCTATCCCATCATGGCCATCGCCCATGAAGGACATGCCTCACTTTGGTAGATCTTCAAGGAGTAGGCGATCTCCTTGCCCTTACAAACTCCTTGGTTCAACTCCACAATCTTGTCGGAGGCTCCCAAGTGACACCTAATCAATCTAGGAGACACCACTCTCCAAAAGGTAATAGATGGTGTTGATGATGAACTCCTTGATCTTGTGCTTCAAATGATAGTTTCCCCAACACTCAACTCTCTCTCAAGGATTTGGATTTAGTGAAAATATGATTTGAGTGGAAATCAACTTGGGGAAACATAGAGATCAAGATTCTTATGGTTGGATTGGAATATCTTGGTCTCAACACATGAGTAGGTGGTTCTTGCTACCTCTTGAGCTTGCGTTGGGTTTCCCTGTAGAGGAAGGGACGATGCAGCAGAGTAGCATAAGTGTTTCCCTCAGTTTCTGAGAACCAAGGTATCAATCTAGTAGGAGGCCACGCTCAAGTCCCTCGTACCTGCACAAAACGATAGCTACTCGCAACCAACGCGATTAGGGGTTGTCAATCCCTTCACGGTCACTTACGAGAGTGAGATCTGATAGATATAATATTTTTGGTATTTTTTGGTATAAAGATGTAAAGTGAAAAGTAAAAAAGCAAAGCAAGATTAAAGTGATGGAGATTGATATGATGAGAATAGACCCGAGGGCCATAGGTTTCACTAGTGGCTTCTCTCAAGAGCATAAGTATTCTACGGTAGGTGAACAAATTACTGCTGAGCAATTGATAGAATTGAGCATAGTTATGAGAATATCTAGGCATGATCATGTATATAGGCATCACGTCCGTGACAAGTAGACCGAAACGATTCTGCATCTACTACTATTACTCCACTCATCGACCGCTATCCAGCATGCATCTAGAGTATTAAGTTAAAAACAGAGTAACGCTTTAAGAAAGATGACATGATGTAGAGAGATAAATTCATGCAATATAAAATAAACCCCATCTTGTTATCCTCGATGACAACGATGCAATAGTGCCTTGCTGCCCCTCCTATCACTGGGAAAGGACACCGCAAGATCGAACCCAAATCTAAGCACTTCTCCCATGGCAAGAACTACCAATCTAGTTGGCCAAACCAAACGGATAATTGGAAGAGACTTGCAAAGATAACTAATCATACATGAAAGAACTCAGAGAAAATTCAAATATTATTCATAGATAGACTTGATCATAAACCCACAATTCATCGATCTCAACAAACACACTGCAAAAAGAAGATTACATTGAATAGATCTCCACAAGAGAGGGGGAGAACTTTGTATTGAGATCCAAAAAGAGAGAAGAAGCCATCTAGCTACTAAGTATGGACCCGAAGGTCTGAGGTAAACTACTCACACTTCATCGGAGAGGCTATGATGATGTAGAAGCCCTCTGTGATGACGACCCTCTCCGGCGGAGCTCCAGAACAGGCCCCAAGATGGGATCTCGTGGATATAGAAAGTTGCGGCGGTGGAATTAGGTTTTTGGCTCCGTCCCTGTTCGTTTGGGGGTACGTAGGTATATATAGGAGGAAGAAGTACGTCGGTGGAGCTCCGAGAGGCCCACGAGGCAGGGGGGCGCGCCCTAGGGGGGGGGGGCGCCCCCACCCTCGTGACCGCCTCTCTGATGCCTTGGCGTAGGGTCCAAGTCTCCTGGATCACGTTCAGTGAGAAAATCACGTTCCCAAAGGTTTCATTCCGTTTGGACTTCGTTTGATATTCTGTTTCTTTGAAACACTGAAATAGGCAAAAACAGTAATTCTGGGCTCGGCCTCCGGTTAATAGGTTAGTCCAAAAAATAATATAAAAGTGGAAAATAAATCCCAATATAGTCCAAAACAGTAGATAATATAGCATGGAGCAATAAAAAAATTATAGATACGTTGGAGACGTATCAGACATCCCCAAGCTTAATTCCTGCTCGTCCTCGAGTAGGTAAATGATAAAAAAGAGAATTTTTGATGCGGAGTGCTACTTGGCATAATTTCAATGCTAATCTTCTTAATTGTGGTATGAATATTCAGATTAGGAAGATTCAAGACAAAAGTTCATATTGACATAGAGAATAATAATACTTCAAGTAAACCAACAAAGCAATTATGTTTTCTTAAAGTAACATGGCCAAAGAAAGTTCATCCCTACAAAATCATATAGTTTAGTCATGCTCCATTTTCGTCACACAAGAATGCTCTCATCATGCACAACCCCGATGACAAGCCAAGCAATTGTTAATTATTCTCAATGGCACACTGAAAGATCCAATAGTAAAAAGGTTCATGCTATTGAAGAGATTGATGTTTTGAGTGGAAAGATGGATGAACTTATGAAATTGTTTGCTAATAAGAGTGTTTGTTTTGATCCTACTGATATGCCTTTGTCCACTTTTATTGAGAATAATAATGAATCTATGGATTTGAATTTTGTTGGTAGGAACAATTTTGGTAACAACGCTATAGAGAAAATTTTAATTCTAGGCCGCTTCCTAGTAATTCCTCTAATAATTATGGTAATTGCTACAACAACTCCTATGTAAATTTTAATAAGATGCCCTATGATATTGAGACTAGTGTTAAAGAATTTATGTATTCGCAAAAGAATTTCAATGCTTTGATTGAAGAAAAATTACTTAAAATTGATGAGTTGGCTAGGAACGTGGATATAATTTGTCTTGATGTTGATTCTTTGAAACTTAGATCTATCCCACCTAAGCATGGCATCAATGAGTCTCTCGAAGCCATGAGAATTTCCATTGATGAGTGCAAAGAAAGAACCGCTAGGATGCGTGCTAAAAATATTGCTTTGTGAAAGCATGTTCTTCTAGTTTTCATGATAATAATGATGAAGATCTAAAAGTGATTGATGTGTCTCCTATTAAATCTTTGTTTTCCAATATGAATCTTGATAAAGATGGGACTGGTGATGAGTCAACTTTAGTTAAAAGGCGTCCCAATGACTTGGTAAAACTGGGATTGAAGAGGTCAAAACATTACATAGCAATGAACCCACTATTTTGGATTTCAAGAAATTTATTGATGATAATTGTTCTTTGATAGATTGTATTTCCTTGTTGCAATCCGTGTTAAATTCTCCTCATGCTTATGATCAAAACAAAGCTTTTACTAAACATATCATTGATGCTTTAATGCAATCTTATGAACAAAAGCTCGAACTAGAAGTTTCTATCCCTAGAAAACTTTATGATGAGTGGGAACCTACTATTAAAATTAAGATTAAAGATCATGAATGCTATGGCTTATGTGATTTGGGTTCTAGTGTTTCCACGATTCCAAGAACTTTGTGTGATGTGTTAGGTTTCCGTGAATTTGAAGATTGTTCTTTAAATTTGGACATTGCAGATTCCAACATTAAGAAACCTATGGGAAGGATTAATGATGTTCTTATTGTTGCAAATAGGAATTATGTGCCCGTAGAGTTCATCATTCTTGATATAGATTACAATCCTACATGTCCTATTATTCTTGGTAGAAATCTCCTTAGAACAATTGGTGCAATTATTGACATGAAAGAAGGAAATATTAGATTCCAATTTCCGTTAAGGAAAGGCATGGAACACTTTCCTAGAAGGAAAATTAAATTGCGTTATGAATCAATTATGACAGCCACTTATGGATTGCATACCAAAGATGACAATACCTAGATCTATTCTTGCGTTTATGCCTAGCTAGGGGCGTTAAACGATAGCGCTTGTTGGGAGGCAACCCAATTTTATTTTTGTTCCTTGCTTTTTGTTCCTGCTTAGTAATAAATAAATCATCTATCCTTTGTTATCATTGTGTTTTTATGTTTTATTTAGTGTTTGTGCCAAGTAAAGCCTTTAGGATCTTCATGGATGTTTGTTATTTGATCTTGCTGAAAAAAACAGAAAGTATGCGCTCACGAGAATAATTTTTTTTACCAGAGAGCGATAAAAACCTAAATCCAACTTCAGTAGATCAATATAAAAAATTAGTTAGGACATCCTAATTTTGAAGGATTTTTGGAGTTACAGAAGTATTCGAAACTTACAGATTCCTACAGACTATTCTGTTTTTGACAGATTCTGTTTTTCGTGTGTTTTTTGCTTACTTTCATTAATCTGTGGCTAGTATCGGGAAGTATGAACCATAGAGAAGTTGGAATACAGTAGGTTTAACACCAATGTAAATAAAGAATGAGTTCATTACAGTACCTTGAAGTGGTGGTTTGTTTTCTTATACTAACGGAGCTCATGAGATTTTCTGTTGAGTTTTGTGTTGTGAAGTTTTCAAGTTTTTGGGTAAAGATTTGATGGATTTTGGAACAAGGAGTGGCAAGAGCCTAAGCTTGGGGATGCCAAAGGCACCCCAAGGTAAAATTCAAGGACAACCAAAAGCCTAAGCTTGGGGATGCCCTAGAAGGCATCCCCTCTTTCGTCTTCATCTATCGGTAACTTAACTTGAGGCTATATCTTTATTCACCACATGATATGTGTTTTGCTTGGAGCGTCTTGTATGATTTGAGTCTTTTCTATTTAGGTTACCACAATCATCCTTACTGTACACACATTTTGGAGAGACACACATGAATCGGAATTTATTAGAATAATCTATGTGCTTCACTTATATCTTTTGAGCTAGATAATTTTGATCTAGTGCTTCACTTATATCTTTTTAGAGCACGATGGTGGTTTTATTTTATAGAAATTATTGATCTATCATGCTTTACTTATATTATTTTGGGAGTCTTTTTAGAACAGCATGGTAATTTGCTTTGGCTATAAAATTGGTCCTAATATGATGGGCATCCAAGATGGGTATAATAAAAACTTCCATATGGAGTGCATTGAATACTATGAGAAGTTTGATTCTTATGATTGTTTTGAGATATGAAGATGATCATATTAGAGTCATGCTAGTTGAGTGGTTGTGGATTTGAGAGAACTTGTGTTAAAGTTTGTGATTCCCGTAGCATGCACGTATGGTGAACTGTTATGTGATGAAGTTGGAGCATGATTTATTTATTGATTGTCTTCCTTATGAGTGGAGGTCGGGGACGAGCGATGGTCTTTTCCTACCAATCTATCCCTCTAGGAGCATGCACGTAGTACTTCATTTCGATAACTAATAGATTTTTGCAACAAGTATGTGAGTTCTTTATGACTAATGTTGAGTCCATGGATTATACGCACTCTCACCTTTCCACCATTGCTAGCCTCTCTAATACCGCGCACCTTTAGCTGGTGTCATACACCCACCATATACCTTCCTCAAAACAGCCACCATACCTACCTATTATGGCATTTCCATAGCCATTCCAAGATATATTGCCATGCAAATTTCCACCGTTCCGTTTATTATGACACACTCCATCATTGTCACATTGCTTCGCATGATCATGTAGTTGACATCGTATTTGTGTCAAAGCCACCTTCATAATTCTTTCATACATGTCACTCTTGATTCATTGCACATCCTGATACACTGCTGGAGGCATTCACATAGAGTCATATTTTGTTATAAGTATCGAGTTGTAATTCTTGAGTTGTAAGTAAATCAAAGTGTGATGATTTTTATTATGAGAGCATTGTCCCATGTGAGGAAAGGATGATGGAGACTATGATTCCCCCACAAGTCGGGATGAGACTTCGGACGCAAAAAAAGAGGCCATAAAAAAGAGAAGGCCCAAATAAAAATGAGAGAAAAAGAGAGAAGGGGCAATGTTACTATCCTTTTTCCACATTTGTCCTTCAAAGTAGAACCATGATCTTCATGATAGAGAGTCTCTTATTTTGTCACTTTCATATACTGGTGGGAATTTTTAATTATAGAACTTGGCTTGTATATTCCAACGATGGGCTTCCTCAAAATTTCCCTAGGTCTTCGTGAGGAAGCAAGATGGATGCACACCCACTTAGTTTCTTTTGTTGAGCTTTCATAAACTTATAGCTCTAGTGGATCCATTGCATGGCAATCCCTACTCACTCACATTGATATCTATTGATGGTCATCTCCATAGCCCGTTGATACGCCTAGTTGATATGAGACTATCTTCTCCTTTTTGTCTTCTCCACAACCACCATTCTATTCCACCTATAGTCCTATATCCATGGCTCACGCTCATGTATTGCATGAAAGTTGAATAAGTTTGAGAACATCAAAAGTATGAAACAATTGCTTGGCTTGTCATCGGGGTTGTGCATGATTTAAATATTTAGTGTGATGAAGATAGAGCATAGCCAGACTATATGATTTTGTAGGAATAACTTTCTTTGGCCATGTTATTTTGAGAAGACATGATTGCTTGGTTAGTATGCTTGAAGTATTATTATTTTTATGTCAATATTAAACTTTTGTTTTGAATCTTTCAGATCTGAATATTCATGCCACAATAAAGAAGATTACATTGAAAATTATGTTAGGTAGCATTCCACATCAAAAATTCTGCTTTTATCATTTACCTACTCGAGGACGAGCAGGAATTAAGCTTGGGGATCTGATGCGTCTCCAACGTATCTATAATTTTTTATTGTTCCATGCTATTATATTATCTGTTTTGGATGCTTATTGGGCTTTAATATTCACTTCTATATTATTTTTGGGACTAGCCTATTAACCGGAGGCCCAGTGCCACTTGCTGTTTTTTGCCTATTTTAGTGTTTCGCAGAAAAGGAATATCAAACGGAATCCAAACGGAACGAAACCTTCGCGAGGATCTTTTTTGGAACAAACGCAATCCAGGAGACTTGGAGTGGAGGTCAAGGAAGCAACGAGGCAGCCACGAGGTAGGGAGGCATGCCCAGGGGGTAGGCGTGCCCCCACCCTCGTGGGCCCCTCGTAGCTCCACCGACCTACTTCTTTCGCCTATATATACTCGTATACCCTGAAAACATGGAGGGGAGCGACGAAACCACTTTTATACTGCCGCAACCTTCTGTACCCGTGAGATCCCATCTTGGGGCCTTTTCCAGTGATCTGTCGGAGGGGGATTCGATCACGGAGGGCTTCGACTTCAACACCATAGCCTCTCCGATGATGTGTGAGTAGTTTACCACAGACCTTCGGGTCCATAGTTATTAGCTAGATGGCTTCTTCTCTCTCTTTGGTTCTCAATACAAAGTTCTCCTCGATGTTCGTGGAGATCTATTCAATGTAATACTTTTTGCGGTGTGTTTGTTGAGATTCGGTGAATTGTGGGTTTATGATCAAGACTATCTATGAACAATATTTGATTCTTCTCTGAATTCTTATACGCATGATATGATATCTTTGCAAGTCTCTTCGAATTATGAGTTTGGTTTGGCCTACTAGATTGATCTTTCTTGCAATGGGAGAAGTGCTTAGCTTTGGGTTCAATCTTGCGGTGCTGGATACCAGTGACAGAAAGGGAACCGACACGTATTGTATTGTTGCCATCGAGGATAAAAAGATGGGGTTTATATCATATTGCTTGAGTTTATCCCTGTACATCATGTCATCTTGCCTAATGCATTACTCTGTTCTTATGAACTTAATACTCTAGATGCATGCTGGATAGCGGTCGATGTGTGGAGTAATAGTAGTAGATGCAGAATCATTTCGGTCTACTTGACATGGACGTGATGCCTACATTCATGATCATGCCTAGATATTCTCATAACTATGCGCTTTTCTATCAATTGCTTGGCAATAATTTGTTCACCCACCGTAATAAATGCTATCTTGAGAGAAGCTAGTAGTGAAACCTATGGCCCGCGGGTCTACATTACATCATATAAGTTTTTGATCTATAATTCTAGTTTACTATTTATTTTGCAATCTTTACTTTTCAATCTATACAACAAAAAAACCACAAATATTTATCTTATTATCTTTATCAGATCTCACTTTTGCAAGTGGCCGTGAAGGGATTGACAACCCATGTATCGAGTTGGTTGCAAGGTTCTTGATTGTTTGTGCAGGTACTAGGCGACTTGCATGTAGTCTCCTACTGGATTGATACCTTCTTTCTCAAAAACTAAGGAAAATACTTACGCTACTTTGCTGCATCACCCTTTCCTCTTCAAGGGAAAACCAATGCATGCTCAAGAGGTAGCATGTATCAAGCTAAGTTATCCTACCGCACCTACCCGGACATGAACTTAACAGCATACATCAGAACAATAAGCATAGCATAGTGGCATAAGTACCATGGTTCATTACACGCCCCAACAGGGCCCTCTACTTTTTTTAAAAATGCAGGGAAAAGGAAAGGCTAAACAAAAGTGGCCCGCACGGCCACAGAAGCTCTAGAGGCTAGACTCCGGAGGCCTCTAGGCTCAGCCTGAGCCTTCCTCCCGCTTCACCAGAGCGCGGTGATGAGATGACCCACCACCGTCCTCAAAGCGATCCCGGCGACGTGGCGGCTGGTCGTAGCCGCCGCTGCTCGTGCTCTCGCTGGAGGAGCCGCCACCGCTGAATGAGCCATGGCCTTCGCCAAGGGCGAGCTCACCATCAGCGTTGTCGCAGTTGTCATCAAAGCCAAGCTCATAATCGCCACCGTCGTCTTCGGGGCAGCACCCTGCACGACGGCCGTCCTCCCCAAACACCGCCACGAAGAGGGTTGCGATGCCGTCGAACTTGAAGTGGAGGGTGCACCTACCGCTCAGGCCGCGCTCGTGGGCAAACGCCAGCCAGCCATGGGCTAGGGACATTTTCCCGGCAGTGGAAACTTTGACCCCGACCCACGAGGCCTTGCTACAATAGCCATCAGCCTACAGCCAGAAGCCATCAGGCCCCGCTGCCGGCAGCTCGCCGGCAAAGAAGCGCGGAAGCTGGAGGCAGGTGCCGGTCGGCCTCTTCGACCACACGACGAACTCCGGGAGCACCTCCACTGAGTGGAAGCGTGGCCGAGGAGGCCGGGCAACCATGGCGCACCTCCCCTCATCGTAGGGGTGCCTAACCCTTGGCGGCTTCCTCGCGAAAAGGAGTGCCGCCACGGCCGCCTAGGGCGGCGCACGCCCCCGAAGGAGTGCGCCCGCGCCCCCAAGGGGCCACAATAGGGGTCGCGGCATGCTTGTGGGGGCGGTGGCAAGTCGGGTCCCTCCTTGGGGGCCTGCCCTTTTTTCAAAAGCGGAGGACTTCCTCGTCGGCGTTATGGGTGCTACGGCAGTCAGCAAGGCTAGGAGGAGGAAGAAGGAGCGGGTGGCGAGAAGACAGAGATGAGAAAGAGGGCACCATCCCTCCCCTCATTTATAGCCGGAAGGAGGCCAACCGCCGGCCTCCACGATCCCAAGCAATGATGGTTTTCCCTGCATGTAGCGAGGTCTCGTCAAGTCGAACGGTTGCTGAGGCAGCATGGGGAAGCGGAGGTCCCACATCCCATCAATCACCACACGCCGACCAAGGCCACAGGCGGTTAGGGCCGGCGGTGCTTCACACTTGCCCTTTGGCTTCGCCTCGAAGCCAAGCTGAAGCGCGCCTTGGGCCCGGGGGCTACTATCGGTGTCCTCGGAACGAGGGTACCCAGACTTGCCTGCCTACGGCCCATGGCATGCATCCATCGATGGCCCGGTACGGCCTAGCTTCAACATGAACAACCCAAGACCCTCGTGAGGCAGACGACACCAAGACCTCCCTGGGGGCGGCCTCACAGGGCTGGCACCCGAGGGGCGGAGATATCGATGCAATTTGCACCTCGCGAGGTTCACATGACGTGAGCCGTGACGACCAAGGCCAGGCTGGCGCGAGCGGGCGCAATGTACCAGTTTCCTCTTTGGTGCCAAGGAGGCAAGCGCTGCCGCGGAGTCCCGAGGAATCAAGCAAAGGTTTCCATATCGGTGCAATGAGACCAAAACTTCCAGGACAGCAGGACGGAGGTCATTGCGGAACCCACCGCGGCGTCACCACCAGAGGCTGTTGCAGGCAAAGACCACTTTTGTCAGGATAACTGTCACATCCCTAGCTGCTGGTAGTGCTCTAGGCTAGCTCATGTGTGCATCATATTTAAATTTCTGAAACCTGAACTGAGGAATTTTGGAAACCTCAAAATCTAATTAAAAGAAGGGCAAGCACCCTTTAAATTGCATTCTGTGAATCCAAAATGCCCTAAAAATAGTTTTGTGAATTTTGGCAAGAGTTATATATCAAACCAAAATTCTGGAATATTTTTAAGGAATTATTTGGTCTCTGAATTTAAATCAATAATCTATTTGAATTTGGGGATATATTCATAATATATAATGAATATATTTTCAAATGCTTTGAAATGTTTTATGTCCTTTTGGAATAGTCCAGAGAGGTAACATAAAATATTTCAGAATGTTTTGGCACTGTATGAAATTATTTTGAATTTGAAAACAGTGGCAAAATAAAATAAAAAGGGAAACAGAACAGAAAATTTAAAAGGAACAGTACTCACCTGGTCCACTTACCTGGTGGCCCAACAGGACCGGCCCAGCTCAGCCCAGCCCACCTCTTCCTCTCTCCTACTGTCTTCAACCTCCTGCCAGTGGGCAGGAGGGCGTGTGGCCGCCGTGCGCGCACACGCGCCTCGGCCACCTCCTGCTTGCCGCTCCCCCTCGACGCCCTGGCCTTCTCTGGTGGTGCCACGCATCTCCCTGCCTCTCTCCCTCACTCTTCTTCGCTCCTCCCCCTCCTCTGTTCTCCCCACCGAGAGCCGCCGCCGCCGCCGCTCGCAACCACCGCAACCACAGCCACTCCCTCGCTCCCTCTCTGCGTACCCGAGCTCCGCCACGACCCCGTGGAGCAACACACCCGATGCACGCGACCAGAAGAGGCCCCAGCCGACCGGAGCATCGTCGTCTTCACCTCCGGTGCCCGGAGATCGACTTCACCGATTCGGCGCGTCCAGAGCTTCCCCGACTTCGTCGTCTCCTCCGCTAGCCCCTCCGTGAGCTCTCCTACGTTTCCCCTCTCTCCCCGTTGGTTTCCCGTGCAGTAGCCATGGTAGTCACCGTACCGAGCGCCGCCGTCCGCCATGGACGCCGGGCATGGCACTGACGTGCTGTTGCGGCCAGTCCGACGAGCCTAGCGTGCTCCTAGCTGCCCCAGGAGTCCGCATAGCCCCTTAGCCAGCCCCCTAGCGCTCCGTAACCTCGCTCCGCCCAAACCCGAGCTCCGACAGCCGCCGCGGCCTCCACTCCGGCGAGCTCCGGCCACCCCGCGCCTCCCGCATGCTTCCTTTGGATGCGCGCAAGCAAGGGCAACCCTCTGGTGCCCTTGGCTTGGCCCAAAACCGCTCGCAGCGCCACTCCGGCGAGCTCCCGCCGCAGTTTTGGTCGTCGGCGGCCGAACTCCGGCGAAGTCGACGTGTCACTTAATTAGCGCTAATGACCCCACTAACCAACCCACCTAGCTCACTGACACCTGGGCCCCACGCTCTAAATAATCTACGTTTTATTTCTGTTTAGATTAGTTAATAAACACACGGGACCCACCAGTCAGAGTTGACCCTGCTGACGTGGCCGTTGACCTGGCCCACCTGTCAGCGAGCTAAACAGCCCTGGGTCACTGACCAGTGGACCCCACTGGTCAGGTTTGACCTGGAGGCGCCCTGTTGACCTGCTGACGTCATGATGATGTCAGGCTGACGCAATAAGTATTTTCTGGAATTTAAATAATCTTAAATGATTTAATAATTTCAGAAAATAGCTAAAACTTCTATAAATCATAGAAAATTAACCGTAACTCCAAATTAAATAATTTATATATGAAAAATTATCAGAAAAATTCAAGGAATCCATCTGTACCATTTTCATGCATGTTAGAACAACTTATAGCTGCTGTTTAGCACAAATCAATTAAATGACATTTAAATAACCCCATATGGAGTTTGAATTTGAATCTTGGATTCAAACCAACTTCATTTAATCTGGTTTTAGGTGCATTAGCCCAAAACACCTTCATATTGCCATGTCATAGCATGCATCATATTGTGCATTGCATTGATCGTGTCTTTTCTGTATTTGCCGGTAATTGTCCCCTCTCGATAGACGTGATACCGATGATGTGATCGTTGACACTGATGAAGACTCAATGTTATCTTCAGAAGTGCCAGGCAAGCAAAACCCCCTTGTTCATTCCGATACAATCCTACTCTCTCGCTCCTGCTCTCTTTTACTGCATTAGGACAACAACGATTCAACTGTTTCTTGCTGCGGTAGCTGAACCCCTTTATCCTTTGCATGACCTGTCATTGCCACAGTAAATAGATGAAACCTACTAGCATGAGTAGGAGTTGTTTGAGCCCTGTTGTGCCTACTCATTCATGTTTGTTTGTCATGCCTGCTACTGCTTAGAGTTGAGTCGGGTCTGATTCATCGTGGATGAATCAGAGGTGTGTGAACATGTCCTACGGTGTGTGAGCTAAGCGTGTGAACACGATTTGGTAAAGGTAGCGGTGAGAGGCCATGTAGGAGTACATGGTGGGTTGTCTCATTGCAGCCGTCCTCGGGAACTGAGTTCTGTGTTTGTGATCCATGATTCAGCTACTACCACGCATTGGGCCCGAAACCAATGGACCCTCTCGGCTTCTTGATCACCCTTGTCCTCTGTCCAGGAGTTGCAAGTAGTTTCTGGTGTTTGTAGTATGCTGGAGGCCGTGTGTAGTGCTGACCGTAGGGGTGGGCTGTGATGCGGTAGGCACGTGGCCGGGTAAACCGGGCACCCGTTTGGTGTCACGGAACCCTGTACACATCGTTTGGGGCTGTGAGCGAAACTCCGGCCGGATCTCCTCATGGATGGAACCCGAATAGGCAATAAACCTGGACTAGAGACTTGAGTGTTTAGACAGGCCGTGGCCGACACCCACGTTGGGCTTCCGCTTGAAGGTTGCCGAGTACATGTCGTGTAAACGGCGGTAAGTGGTGAGAGCGTGTGTGAAGAAGTACACCCCTGCAGGGTTAATATGATCTATTCGAATAGCCGTGTCCGCGGAAAAGGACTTCTGGGTTGCTTATATCAGTTCATAGACAAGTGAAAGTGGATACTCTAAAATACGCAAGATAAGCGTGAGTGCTATGGATGGCGTTCTCGTAGGGAGACGGGAGCGGTTCCATAGTGGTGTATTGGTTGGTGAATATGTGGACTCGTGTGCGCCACCTCAAAAGAGTCACTTGCAGTCGTAGTTTAGGATAGCCACCGAGTCAAAGCTGGCTTGCTGCAGTTAAACCCCACCATCCCCTTTGTTGATAATGATGCATATGTAGTTAGTTCTGATGTAAGTCTTGCTGGGTACATTTGTACTCACGTTTGCCTATTTTATGTTTTGCAGAGAGACTTTAGTCTCACTAGTAGTTCCACGTGGACTTCGACGTTTAGCTTGTTACCTCAGCTACGATCTTGTGCCCTCGGCAGGATCTGGTAGATAGTCAGGCTTCTCGGCCTTTTTCATTTATAGATGTCTGTACTCAGACATGATAGCTTCCGCTTGTGCTTTGACTTGTATGCTCTGATTGTTGGGTCATGAGACCCATGATTGTAATATCTTGCTCCTCGGAGCCTATTGAATAAATTACTTGAGTCGTAGAGTCATGTTGTGATGCCATGTTGTATTTGCACATATGGAGCATATTGTGTGTATTCTATTGAAATGCTTGGTATGTGTGGGATCTGACCTTCTAGTTGTTTATCTTTAGTAGCCTCTCTTACCGGGAAATGTCTCCTAGTGTTTCCACCGAGCCATGGTAGCTTGCTACTGCTCCGGAACACTTAGGCTGGCCGGCATGTGTCCTTCTTCGTTCCTGTGTCTGTCCCTTCGGGGAAATGTCACGCGATGAATACCGGAGTCCTGTTAGCCCGCTACAGCCCGGTTCACCGGAGTCCTGCTAGCCCAGTGCTACAGCCTGGATTCACTCGCTGATGACCGACACGTTCGATGCTGGGTCATGGATGCCTGTCCCTGTAAGTCTATGCCACTTTGGGTTTACGACTAGCCATGTCAGCCCGTGCTCCTTATCATATGGATGCTAGCGACACTGTCATATACGTGTGCCAAAAGGCGCAAACGGTCCCGGGCAAAGGTAAGGCGACACCCGTGGGAATACCGTGCGTGAGGCCGCAAAGTGATATGAGGTGTTACATGCTAGATCAATGTGGCATTGAGTCGGGGTCCTGACAGCGTTGGTATTAGAGCTTGACTGCCTGTAGGATTACCAAGCCAAACTGGTCGAAGTTGAGTCTAGAAATGCTTTAGTTATATAAGGGAATTGATTGTGGGATGGAACGTAAGGCTCTTTTTACTCCTTTACCTCATGCCCTTCTGATCTGAGTCATCTTATCTTTCCTACGGGGATTAAGAACTAGGCTATCTCTTCTTTCTATCAGGATCACGTGTTACTAATCAGTGGACTTATAGATTGTTGGATTTAAGCTTGAGTTCAGTTCCTACGACTTCTGTATGTTAACTGTTGATCTCGAGACCTTGATATTGTGCTTCTGAGTGGTTATGCCACCATTTTTGTGAATGTCTCAAATCTTTTCTGAGCATTTACAGCCGTTATGCTGTCCAAGTCATTCCAGGTTTCTAAATAGTTTGATGCATTTGCAAAATCCTTTTCCTCTGGTTTCGATGCTCCTTTATGCCAGCTCAATCACACTAATTGTTGAGTTGAGGTATTCTATTGCCTTGACCTTATGTTGGAGTTACTATTATGACCCTAGGTGTCTCAGGGGATCATCTAGTAGTCTAGCCATGATTTATGTTCCAGTGTGATGACTCTGGCCGTCATTATCGAAAGCATCCCGTGATGCCATTTAATAGTAGGTATTCTATCCCTAGGTTTTGAACCCGAGATTCACCCTACTTGCTTCATGTTGATAGTTTTGCTCGTTCCTTTAGGTTATTAGTAACCTTTGCATTAGTCCTCGATGTTCGTGGTATTCCTTTCTTCCAAATACCATGAACCATTATGGCAGAAGTTTGTTGGATCAAAAGATCACAACAGGCCCTCTATGAGTTCTCCATGCTATATTGTGACTCTGCCAGCTCAACCTTTCTGCATGGGTTATCCAGAAGAATTATGTTGAACTTTGTTCGGCATACCAACCCATGTATCCACAACTCAGAAAGTTATATGTTCCTTTGAGTTGTCCCTCTTTAGTTGTCTACTGATCTTCGTCTATCAATTGATAGTCAAGAGTATGCGTGCGTTCGTTTATCGATGCCTATTACTTTTGTGGTCCGTCAAGCCATTCTATCGCAGAATGACTAGGAGAAACAAACTCCAGTACCTCATCCATATTTAGGATTGGGTCAAAGTAGTTGTGTTCCGCAGATCAAGTTACAATCCAGCTTCTGGTCTGCTCTACCCTGAAGTATTACCTTCTTTATGACAGGAATTTCATGAGAATTGCACCACCTTTTGTGAATTCTTGACATAGTGATACTTCTCGCCATCCTTTTTCATTCCTCGGTTCCTGTGTTATTGTAACCGGAATGCCGACAAATGAATCATGGCGTGTGAAATCAATACTCCCAGCAACCTCGTTGCTTGGTAGTTAAAGGACAATAATTTCATTCTTAGCGTGTTGGTTATTGGAATCATCCTTCTAAGACTGATCGTGCTACCTAGTCCTTATTTCGGTGCACCCTCCGATTGATGAGTTAGGATCTTGTCAAGTCCTCACTCATTTGATCATATCGTCTTGCCCTCAAAAGCGAGATTGTTCTCGAGCTTAGTAACATACCGGTGGTTCGTGATTTTCTGGATGTCTTCTCGGAAGTATTACCAGGTTGTCACCTGACCGCTATGTTGAGTTCGTGATCAAGTTGGTTTATTCCTGTAAACCACCCCTTCTCCAAGAATCGGTGTTAGATATCCCTGAGCTAGTTGATTAAGCTAGACAACAACTTGGAGAGTTGGAGGATAAAAGCTTGCCTGACTTAGTTCGTTCCAAAGGGATATTCTTGTGTAGTGTGTGTTGAAGAAAGATGATATCTTCTTCGATTGGTCCCTGTGATCAGTTGCTGGACCTATTGTCTTATCAATCCTTTGATTTGAGTGTGGGCTATCGTCAAATCAAATCAGTACCAATGATGCTCGTAATGTAGTCTTATTCGTGGTTGATCCCTCGAGCATACACCATTACATCTTTGGCCTGACCAATGCTATCACTTGTTCACTTAACTATGGAATTCCTTTTAAAAGGAAACCCAGATGAATTGTTGTTGAGCCCATTGACAACATCCTTATCTCCTCCATGATTTTGTTGGACATTAAGCTAGTGTTGGAAACTTTTGAAAGCATTTTCTTCGTGCTAGCTCATGAAGTATTTGTTTGATGAAAGGAGTGACTTCCTCTTATACACGTGCATTTGGTGAAAGTTGCCGCCGTGGATTTGAGAAAGTTAGTTTTGCTTCCTCTGGAATCATCCCAAGTCAGTCATGCATACGTGCGAAGTATTGTGTGGTCTGGAGACTTGCAACCTTCATTCCATATGTGTTCCGAGCACACCAAGCCACTGATTGAGTTGTTCAAAGATAAAGGAGTCTGTCCAAGGTGAACTCTTTGGACTTCCACGCGTGGAGACTTCGATGTCATTAATGATGGTCCCCCCTCCTGAACTCGGTAGTGTTTTATTATAAGACTACTTTGTGGTCATGCTTGTCTTGGACAACGTGTTCACATGTTTGTAGCAGAACCAGCTCATGTTTTGGAGCTTGCTATCGTAGTTCATCTCCCGAGAATCCCGCAACGTCATCTCGTCGATTTGTGTTGCAAACTTCCGTTTTTCTTCCTAGACTCGATGAGTCTGGAATATCCTGACACCAAGCAGATCTGAATCTCAGGCAGATATGATGGTTGGAATATTTCCCAAGAATTATAATATTGGTCGCGCGATAACCGGTAAAGTGGATGTCGTGGCCAACCCACCCAGCCGGAAGACCTGTTATTATAATATCTTGATTGATGAAGTTGGCCACCTCCCCATAAGGATTTCGTAGGGTTTACTCCCTAGTTGTTCCTTATGGATTTTTGTGTTCCTGAAGTCCGACCTTTACTTGATGTTCTAGTTAGCAAACCATATCTAAGAATGGGTTACACTAGCACGTCAAGGAGAACATTAGAAGCGGAGTGCTAAATGTCTCTCGGTCGATCATCCAGATTTTGTTTCCTTGTCCTCGCTAAGGTGAAATATGAGAAGGTGTTATCTTCCTTTGCATCTGCATCCTCCATCACCATTCATCATGGTAGCAAGTTGTGTTGCCAGGATCCTTGACACGGATGTTGGTAAAACCTTGATGATTATGGAAATGCTCAAGTTCTTGAGAGCACGCACAAGCGCTACGTGTTATCATCGACATTAACTGGGTTTGCTCTCAGTTTCCTCGGCAATGCTATGATCTTTTCAAATAGTGAATTCACTCTCTGTTGTTGGGTTCTTCCCCAGTTACCAGAATCATTCCCAGCATTTGCATTTTGTTCCCAGCTTACACCGCCAATGTGCCATTCTACCATGGGTCCCTTCCATTTCCGGTGGTAAGCAAATTCATTCATTACGTTGTCTTCAACAAGGTAATCCACATCATCCAAGTCCGAGTATGCCATCCTACCGACCCCCTCCAAACGATCGCTCGAGAATTGTCTTAGGCTGGTTTAAAGAGTTTCAATGATCTCTGAATCAAAAGTAATTCTTTTTGCCACTTAAGGGAATATCTCTACGAGTCACCTTCCCTAAGGTGTATCGTTATGGTATCATGGCAACTCAACTCCTCGCTACGTTGACAATCGTTTACCACCTTCTTAAGCGTGAAATTGTTGTCTACCTAGTGAACCTTCGTCATCCGTTTCTTTCCAACCCTCTTGATGTGTATCTCATATCTCAACCCGAGAGATGGTCCTATGTCTCATTCCGTGAGTTGTTCGATCTTCGAGAAGATTGACCCTTCTAGAGTCTCCTTCTTCCCTCCATGTCATGTTGACAGGATTTCTCAGAGCAGGACTTCAAGACAATAATGGTGTTCAAATCAACGTTCATTCGAAGTGCAACCTGGATCGTGAAGATTATACTAGTTTGCGTTTCCCCTTCATCTTACTCTACGACTTGAATCTCGGGACGAGATTCTTGTTTAGTGGGGGTGAGTTGTCACATCCCTAGCTGCTGGTAGTGCTCTAGGCTAGCTCATGTGTGCATCATATTTAAATTTCTGAAACCTGAACTGAGGAATTTTGGAAACCTCAAAATCTAATTAAAAGAAGGGCAAGCACCCTTTAAATTGCATTCTATGAATCCAAAATGCCCTAAAAATAGTTTTGTGAATTTTGGCAAGAGTTATATATCAAACCAAAATTCTGGAATATTTTTAAGGAATTATTTGGTCTCTGAATTTAAATCAATAATCTATTTGAATTTGGGGATATATTCATAATATATAATGAATATATTTTCAAATGCTTTGAAATGTTTTATGTACTTTTGGAATAGTCCAGAGAGGTAACATAAAATATTTCAGAATGTTTTGGCACTGTATGAAATTATTTTGAATTTGAAAACAGTGGCAAAATAAAATAAAAAGGGAAACAGAACAGAAAAATTAAAAGGAACAGTACTCACCTGGTCCACTTACCTGGTGGCCCAACAGGATCGGCCCAGCTCAGCCCAGCCCACCTCTTCCTCTCTCCTACTGTCTTCAACCTCCTGCCAGTGGGCAGGAGGGCGTGTGGCCGCCGTGCGTGCACACGCGCCTCGGCCACCTCCTGCTTGCCGCTCCCCCTCGACGCCCTGGCCTTCTCTGGTGGTGCCACGCATCTCCCTACCTCTCTCCCTCACTCTTCTTCGCTCCTCCCCCTCCTCTGTTCTCCCCACCGAGAGCCGCCGCCGCCGTCGCTCGCAACCACCGCAACCACAGCCACTCCCTCGCTCCCTCTCTGCGTACCCGAGCTCCGCCACGACCCCGTGGAGCAACACACCCGATGCACGCGACCAGAAGAGGCCCCAGCCGACCGGAGCATCGTCGTCTTCACCTCCGGTGCCCGGAGATCGACTTCACCGATTTGGCGCGTCCAGAGCTTCCCCGACTTCGTCGTCTCCTCCGCTAGCCCCTCCGTGAGCTCTCCTACGTTTCCCCTCTCTCCCCGTTGGTTTCCCGTGCAGTAGCCATGGTAGTCACCGTACCGAGCGCCGCCGTCCGCCATGGACGCCGGGCATGGCACTGACGTGCTGTTGCGGCCAGTCCGACGAGCCTAGCATGCTCCTAGCTGCCCCAGGAGTCCGCATAGCCCCTCAGCCAGCCCCCTAGCGCTCCGTAACCTCGCTCTGCCCAAACCCGAGCTCCGGCAGCCGCCGCGGCCTCCACTCCGGCGAGCTCCGGCCACCCCGCGCCTCCCGCATGCTTCCTTTGGATGCGCGCAAGCAAGGGAAACCCTCTGGTGCCCTTGGCTTGGCCCAAAACCGCTCGCAGCGCCACTCCGGCGAGCTCCCGCCGCAGTTTTGGTCGTCGCCGGCCGAACTCCGGCGAAGTCAACGTGTCACTTAATTAGTGCTAATGACCCCACTAACCAACCCACCTAGCTCACTGACACCTGGGCCCCACGCTCTAAATAATCTACGTTTTATTTCTGTTTAGATTAGTTAATAAACACACGGGACCCACCAGTCAGAGTTGACCCTGCTGACGTGGCCGTTGACCTGGCCCACCTGTCAGCGAGCTAAACAGCCCTGGGTCACTGACCAGTGGACCCCACTGGTCAGGTTTGACCTGGAGGCGCCCTGTTGACCTGCTGACGTCATGATGATGTCAGGCTGACGCAATAAGTATTTTCTGGAATTTAAATAATCTTAAATGATTTAATAATTTCAGAAAATAGCTAAAACTTCTATAAATCATAGAAAATTAACCGTAACTCCAAATTAAATAATTTATATATGAAAAATTATCAGAAAAAATCAAGGAATCCATCTGTACCATTTTCATGAATGTTAGAACAACTTATAGCTGCTGTTTAGCACAAATCAATTAAATGACATTTAAATAACCCCATATGGAGTTTGAATTTGAATCTTGGATTCAAACCAACTTCATTTAATCTGGTTTTAGGTGCATTAGCCCAAAATACCTTCATATTGCCATGTCATAGCATGCATCATATTGTGCATTGCATTGATCGTGTCTTTTCTGTATTTGCCGGTAATTGTCCCCTCTCGATAGACGTGATACCGATGATGTGATCGTTGACACTGATGAAGACTCAATGTTATCTTCAGAAGTGCCAGGCAAGCAAAACCCCCTTGTTCATTCCGATACAATCCTACTCTCTCGCTCCTGCTCTCTTTTACTGCATTAGGACAACAACGATTCAACTGTTTCTTGCTGCGGTAGCTGAACCCCTTTATCCTTTGCATGACCTGTCATTGCCACAGTAAATAGATGAAACCTACTAGCATGAGTAGGAGTTGTTTGAGCCCTGTTGTGCCTACTCATTCATGTTTGTTTGTCATGCCTGCTACTGCTTAGAGTTGAGTCGGGTCTGATTCATCGTGGATGAATCAGAGGTGTGTGAACATGTCCTACGGTGTGTGAGCTAAGCGTGTGAACACGATTTGGTAAAGGTAGCAGTGAGAGGCCATGTAGGAGTACATGGTGGGTTGTCTCATTGCAGTCGTCCTCAGGAACTGAGTTCTGTGTTTGTGATCCATGATTCAGCTACTACCACGCATTGGGCCCGAAACCAATGGACCCTCTCGGCTTCTTGATCACCCTTGTCCTCTGTCCAGGAGTTGCAAGTAGTTTCTGGTGTTTGTAGTATGCTGGAGGCCGTGCGCAGTGCTGACCGTAGGGGTGGGCTGTGATGCGGTAGGCACGTGGCCGGGTAAACCGGGCGCCCGTTTGGTGTCACGGAACCCTGTACACATCGTTTGGGGCTGTGAGCGAAACTCCGGCCGGATCTCCTCATGGATGGAACCCGAATAGGCGATAAACCTGGACTAGAGACTTGAGTGTTTAGACAGGCCGTGGCCGACACCCACGTTGGGCTTCCGCTTGAAGGTTGCCGAGTACATGTCGTGTAAACGGCGGTAAGTGGTGAGAGCGTGTGTGAAGAAGTACACCCCTGCAGGGTTAATATGATCTATTCGAATAGCCGTGTCCGCGGAAAAGGACTTCTGGGTTGCTTATATCAGTTCATAGACAAGTGAAAGTGGATACTCTAAAATACGCAAGATAAGCGTGAGTGCTATGGATGGCGTTCTCGTAGGGAGACGGGAGCGGTTCCACAGTGGTGTATTGGTTGGTGAATATGTAGACTCGTGTGCGCCACCTCAAAAGAGTCACTTGCAGTCGTAGTTTAGGATAGCCACCGAGTCAAAGCTGGCTTGCTGCAGTTAAACCCCACCATCCCCTTTGTTGATAATGATGCATATGTAGTTAGTTCTGATGTAAGTCTTGCTGGGTACATTTGTACTCACGTTTGCCTATTTTATGTTTTGCAGAGAGACTTCAGTCTCACTAGTAGTTCCACGTGGACTTCGATGTTTAGCTTGTTACCTCAGCTACGATCTTGTGCCCTCGGCAAGATCTGGTAGATAGTCAGGCTTCTCAGCCTTTTTCATTTATAGATGTCTGTACTCAGACATGATAGCTTCCGCTTGTGCTTTGACTTGTATGCTCTGATTGTTGGGTCATGAGACCCATGATTGTAATATCTCGCTCCTCGGAGCCTATTGAATAAATTACTTGAGTCGTAGAGTCATGTTGTGATGCCATGTTGTATTTGCACATATCGAGCATATTGTGTGTATGCTATTGAAATGCTTGGTATGTGTGGGATCTGACCTTCTAGTTGTTTATCTTTAGTAGCCTCTCCGGGAAATGTCTCCTAGTGTTTCCACCGAGCCATGGTAGCTTGCTACTGCTCCGGAACACTTAGGCTGGCCGGCATGTGTCCTTCTTCGTTCCTGTGTCTGTCCCTTCAGGGAAATGTCACGCGATGAATACCGGAGTCCTGTTAGCCCGCTACAGCCCGGTTCACCGGAGTCCTGCTAGCCCAGTGCTACAGCCTGGATTCACTCGCTGATGACCGACACGTTCGATGCTGGGTCATGGATGCTTGTCCCTGTAAGTCTATGCCACTTTGGGTTTACGACTAGCCATGTCAGCCCGGGCTCCTTATCATATGGATGCTAGCGACACTGTCATATACGTGTGCCAAAAGGCGCAAACGGTCCCGGGCAAAGGTAAGGCGACACCCGTGGGAATACCGTGCGTGAGGCCGCAAAGTGATATGAGGTGTTACATACTAGATCGATGTGGCATTGAGTCGGGGTCTTGACAATAACTTATACTAGTTGTCTCCCTTCGAATTTGGCTATTGTGGGATCCCTTCCCGCCTTACATTTGGGAAGAGGACCAATGCCGCTATAAATAGGACTTACATCTAGCAGGGGGTTGGAGGCCGGTGCCTTCCCGATCGCTCTCCCAGTCTCGGGAAGGTGCTAGCGGCACGGTCTCGCTTCTCCAAGATGAAGACGATGCTGGGATCACCCAGTCACCGGCGATGACCAATGGAGGAACACTCGGCACACCTTCCGCACCCCAGGCCAGACCGTGAAGGAAGGATGCTGGAAGCACAGGGTCGCGGCCCCCCATCGGTGCATCCGCTTCTTGGACCTACCCCGTACCTCAAGCCGGAGTATGGTGCAGGGGCTCGAACTCAAGAACGAGCCAAGGATTTGTGGTGGTCACGTCCCAGAGGCCTCACAACCACAGCTGAAGAGACCCCGAGGAGCCATTGCCAGGAAAGGACGTGTGAAAGTGCAACTAACCCTGGGTGGTTTTGGTAATTATTAACAACATATAGCTCATTGAACTAATACTATTTCAAGATGACCATTTCAGAAAGTTCAATGGTTGGCATGGCATGGATTAAGAATGTGGACCCCTCAAAATGCTAAGGACACATATTGGCTCAAGCTCAAGACTCTACCTTTTTCATTTTAGTGATCCAAGATCACAATGAGTCCATAGGAAAAGCCAATGCAATTAAAAGGGGATGAGGTGTTGCTTAATGGCTTACTTGCTCAAAATGCTTAGTGATATGCTCCAAAAACCGTCAACCACTTTCTCATATCCACATATGTCCCAAACCAAAAAGTCAAACTCAGACCCACCAGAATGTTCTATCCGGCGCCACCGAGTTCACTTGACATAGCCACTGCCAGAAACCCTAGTCATATTGGTCGTACCGATAGGGATCTCGGTCTCACCGAGATGGGATTGCAAACTCTCTGTTTCCCTTCGTAACGTTTCGGTCCAACCGAGATGAGCGATCGGTCCCACCGAGTTCGCAATGCAAACTCTCTGTTTCCCTTTCGTAACGTTTCGGTCTCACCGAAATGAGTGACTCGGTCCCGCCCGAGTTTGCCTGTCCGACTCTCTGGTTAGCTTATTACCAAAATTGGTCCCACCGAGTTTGTGTAATCGGTCTCACCGAGATTATTTTATGCCCTAACCCTAATCAAATCGGTCCCACCGAGTTGACATGTCGGTCCCACAAAAAAACCTAACGTTCACATTTTGAATTGAATCGATCCCACCAAGTTTTCTGATTCACTCCTACCGAGTTTGGTGAATTCTGTGTAACGGTTAGATTTTGTGTGGAGGCTATAAGTACCCCTCCACCCACTCTTCACTTGTGGAGAGAGACATCAGAACATGCCTACACTTCCAACATTCATTTTCTGAGAGAGAACCACCTACTCATGTGTTGAGACCAAGATATTCCATTCCAACCATATGAATCTTGATCTCTAGCCATCCCCAAGTTGCTTTCCACTCAAATCATCTTTCCACCAAATCCAAATCAGTGAGAGAGATTTGAGTGTTCGGGAGACTATCATTTGAAGCACAAGAGCAAGGAGTTCATCATCAACACACCATTTGTTACCTTTTGGAGAGTGGTGTCTCCTAGATTGGTTAGGTATCACTTGGGAGCCTCCGTCATGATTGTGGAGTTGAATCAATAAGTTTGTACGGGCAAGGAGATCGCCTACTTCGTGAAGATCTACCCCAGTGAGGCAAGTCCTTCGTGGGCGATGGCCATGGTGGATAGACAAGGTTGCTTCTTCTTGGACCCTTCGTGGGTGGAGCCCTCCGTGGACTCGCACAACCGTTACCCTTCATGGTTGAAGTATCCATCAACATGGATGTACGATAACACCACCTAACGGAACCACGCCAAAACTCTCTGTGTCTACATTGCGTTTGCTCCCTCCAAACTCCTCCCTTTACCTTCATGTGCAATGTTTTACATTCCGCTGCTATACTCTTAGACTTGCATCTGTAGGTTGATTGCTTGACTTGTGCTAAGTTGTTAAAATCTGCCTAGACTTAAAATTGGGAAAAGGCTAGATTTTTATTTGGTCAATTAGTCTAATCACCCCCCTCTAGACATACTTTTGATCATACAAGTGGTATCAGAGCTTTGGTCTCCATTTGACTTGATTTCCATAGTGTTTGGTGATCATAGCCTTGGTTTCACAAGCTAGGAGAGTATGGCGTCTAGCGAGGGAGTTACCACCGTAAAGGTCCTTACTTTGATGGTACTAATTTTGCTAGTTGGAAGCACAAGATGAAAATGCATATTATTGGGCATAACCCCGCCGTTTGGGCTATTGTGTGTATTGGCTTGCAAGGTGAATTCTTCGATGGGAGAGAACCAAACCGTGAAGCTACCGCGGAAGAGTTGAAGATGTTGCAATAAAATGCTCAAGCTTGCGATATCCCCTTGAATGGATTGTGCCCCGAAGAATTCGACAAAATCAGCCGTCTTTAGAATGCAAAGGAAATTCGGGATACTTTGATTGACATGCATGAAGGTACCGATTTCGTCAAGGAATCCAAATTGGATGTGCTTCAAAGTCAACTTCACAAGTTCAAAATGAATGATGGTGAAGGTGTCTCTGAAATGTACTCTAGGCTTGCTCTCAACACAAATGAGATTGCCGGCTTAGGAAGTGAAGAGATGACCGATAGATTCATCATCATGAAGATCCTAACAACCTTGGATGGAAAATATGATACCATGTGTACATTGATTCAAATGATGCCCAATTACAAAGATCTCAAGCCAATGGAATTCATTGGGAGAATTGTTGCTCATGAGATGTCACTTAAGGATAAGGAAGAGCTTCACAATAAGTCAAGTGGTGCTTACAAAGCCTCATGTGAAGCTCCAACACCATCAAGTGAGAAACAAGATTTCAATGAAGAATTGAGTCTAATGGTGAAGAACTTCAAAAAGTTCCACAAGAGTAGAAGCAAGGAAAGAAGTTCCAAGTCAAGGTCCTACAATGACAAAAGATCTTCGAGTCGTGAACGTAATTGCTACAATTGTGGAAGACCCGGACACTACTCCAATGAGTGTACGACACCCTACAGAAGAAGAGAAGATTCATCCAAAAGGAAACTAGAAGATAAGAATCACCACCAAGAGAGAGAAGGAGTAGAGATGACCGTTATGAACAAAGAACATCACGGAGAAGCAAGGATTCAGAAAGGAAGGATAAAATCATCAAGGGGCTACATAAAACAAAGACATCAAGCTCATGTTGGTGAATGGGTATCTGGCTCCGACTCTGACAATCACTCCGACTCCAAATATACTCAAGATGAAGGTTTTGCCGGTCTAGCACTTGTGTCAACCAACTCCTACGACATATTTGACTCACAAAATGAAGGAATTGGAAGATGATTCATGGCTAAAGGCCCAAAGGTATCACACCCCGAGTATGTTGAATTCAATAGTGATGAAGATGATTTGCTAGGTGATGATGATTTCCTTATTGACAACTCTAGTGATGAAAACTATGATGAACTTTCTATTAATCATGCTAAACGAGATAAAACGAATGACGATGATAAGAAGGAGATTAAGCATCTAACTAACAAACTAAACACTCTTAAGTTAGCTCATGAAACTACCTTGGAAGATCATCGAGAACTTTTAAGAACTCATGAGAAGTTATGCTTTGAAAAGCTCAACCTGAGCAAGAGCATGGGTTCTTAAAGGCAATCAATGATGATCTTCGCAAGAAAAGTTCTTCTTACATTTCCAAGAATTTACTCTTGTCTACTTACAAGCCACAAGTTAAATCTAGCAATAAGAGTAAGAATTATTCTTCTTCTAGTAGTAACAACAATCATGGTAACTCCAATATTGTTGCTTCTAGTAGTTCTCTTGATTCCACTAATGATTCTCTTAGCAAAGTTACACTTGAGCAAGAAAATAGCTTATTTAAGGGAATTATAGAGAAAGGTGTCTACAAGAGTCTTGCCGGAAGTTAGCAATTTGAGGAAATTGTAGGCAAGCAAGGAAGGCATTGGAAGAATAAAGGTATTGGTTTTAAACGAAAGTTTAATGCCAATGGAGTTGAGTGGGAAGAAGATCAATACACCAAGACAAAGTTTGTTCCTCAATAATAGAAGTATGATCCTACTTCTTTCCAAGGGACACAAGCTGAAGATGATCTTCCACCACAAGACCAAAAGCAAAAAGGGAAGGACAAGCTTCAAGAGGAGATTGATGCATTTGAAGAAGCTCCTAAGGCCTTGGTCAAGTGGGTTCCCAAGACTACATCAAGTTCTACTTCATCAAGTACGACTACAACTCCAAGGATTCCCATCAAGATGATGTGGACCCCGAAGAAGAAGAACTAGAGAGTTCTTGAGGGTGACTCCGCCAACATACTTCACTCATATCTTTTTGGCAAGGACAAGTGCAAACAACCTCCATGATAATCCCCAAGTGCAAGGAATCATCGTAGCAATTTCCAAAGGTGGAAGTGATAAGTATGGAGTGTCGAACCCACACGGAACTAAAGGTAAGATCAATATTCTCTCAAGCCCTATCTGCCACTGATATGACTCTACGTACACCGAACCTTTGCTTCCAACTAGCAACGAGAAATAGAACTAGGTTGTGGGTATGAAGAGGATAACTTTGTATGATATCGGAGAGCTAAAATATAAAAGTAGGTGATGTTAGCATGAAGTTAGAATATATTGCTAAATATTATAAATAGCGAGTGTGGAATAATGGTGGATCGGTGTGCGGAATTGTCCTAGGCAATCGTTAATAAGACCGGTAATCACTATTGCAGTTTCATATGAGGGAGAGGCATAAGCTAACATACTTTCTCTACTTGGATCATATGCACTTATGATTGGAACCCTAGAAAGCATCCGCAACTACTAAAGATCATTAAGGTAAAACCCAACCATAGCATTAAAGCATCAAGTCCTCTTTATTCCCATACGCAACAACCCCCTTACTCGGGATTGTGTTTCAGTCACTCACCAACCAACTATAAGCGAATCATGAACGTATTGCAACACCCTATAGCGGGAACCCCTCACGCTTGCGTGACACGGAGGGCACCATAGGACAACATCAAAGTAAAACATACAACTCATACCAATCTAGATCATCAATCAACCCAATAACAAAAGATATCTACTCAAAACATCATAGGATGGCAACACATCATTGCATCATAATATGTAGCATAAAGCACCATGTTCAAGTAGGGATTATAGCGGGGTGCGGGAGAGTGGACCGCGTGAAAGGGATGAGGGTGATGATGATGATGGTGATGTTGATGAAGACGATCACCGCGGCGATGATTCCCCTCTCGATGGCACTCTGGTGCCACCAAGAGAGAGGAGGAGAGGTTCTCCCCCTTGTGCTTCCTCCTACATGGCCTCCCCCTAGATAGGGAGAGGTTCTCCCTCTAGTCCTTGGCCTTCATGGTGATGATGGCCCCTCCGGGATCCTCCTCCATGCCCTCCGGTGATGATGGCCCCCTCCGACAGGGTGCCAGAGAGTGCCTAGATTGGTTTTCGGTGGCTACGGAGGCTTCTGGTGGCGGAACTCCCGATCTAGGTTAATTTTCTGAGGTTTCTGTATTTATAGGAATTTTTGGCATCGGTCTCGCATCAAGGAGGTGCCCGAGGCATCCACGAGGCAGGACCACATGCTTGGGGGCGGGGGTAGGCGCGCCCCCCACCCTCGTGGACGCCCCGGGACTCTCCTGGCCCAACTCTTTTACTCCGGAGTCTTCTTTTGGTCCATAAAAATTTGTCAAAAATTGGCACGTCAATTGGACTCCATTTGATATTCCTTTTCTGTAAAACTCAAAAACAAGGAAAAAACAGAAACTGGCACTGGGCACTAGGTTAATAGGTTAGTGCCAAAAATCATATAAAATAGCATATAAATGCATATAAAACATCCAAGGTTGATAATATAATAGCATGAATACTTCATAAATTATAGATACGTTGGAGACGTATCAACATCCCCAAGCTTAATTCCTGCTCGTCCTCGAGTAGGTAAATGATAAAAGAAATAACTTATGAAGTGTGAATGCTAGCAAGTGCGAAAGTTTCATCAATGATAGTTTCAATCACTTTTTATAACATCATTATATATCATAACAGTAGCTCATCTTCAAAAAACTTTTCATGATCAAGTAACAAGCTATTCACATGTTAAAGTATAGATCATAAACTTTCTTGAAACTAAGAAACTATATTCTCAGTCATCAAACAATTGCAATTCATCTTATTTTCAGGAAGGGTCTATGTCAGAGCTTTGGTTTAGCAAACTCCACATACTCAACTATCATTTAATCTTTCACAATTGCTAACACTCACATGATATTTATGGGTTCAAAGTTTTAATCGGACACATAGAAAGATAGGGGCTTATAGATTCGCCTCCCAACCTTTTACCTCAAGGGTAATGTCAACAATAATAGTTCATGATAACTTACATCCAATTGGATATATATATATATATATATATATATATATATATATATATCAGGATCTTTCTAACACAATGTGCTTGCCAAAGCATAAAATGTAAAAAGGAAAGGTGAAGATCACCATGACTCTTGCATAAGGTAGAAGATCAAAGTAAAAGATAGGCCTTTCGCAGAGGGAAGCAGAGGTTGTCATGCGCTTTTATCGTTGGATGCAAAAAATCTTAATGCAAAAGAATGTCACTTTATATTGCCACTTGTGATATGGACCTTTATTATGCAGTCCGTCGCTTTTATTTCTTCCACATCACAAGATCGTACAAAGCTTATTTTCTCCACATTAATAGATCATACATATTTAGAGGGCAATTTTTATTGCGTGCACCGATGACAACTTACTTGAAGGATCTTACTCAATCCATCGGTAGGTATTGTGGAATCTCATGGCAAAACTAGTTTAAGGAATGTTTGGAAGCACAAGTAGTATCTCTACTTGGTGCAAAGAATTTGGCTAGCATGAGGGGGAAAAGCAAGCTCAACATGTTGGATGATCCAAGACAATATACTTTATTTCGGATATAAGAAAACATAACCCATTACATTGTCTTCCTTGTCCGACATCAACCTTTTAGCATGTCATATTTTAATGAGTGCTCACAATTACAAAAGATGTCCAAGATAGTATATTTATATGTGAAATCTCTCTTCCTTCAATATTCTTTCATGAATTGTTCAAGTGACCAATTCTACGTTTGCTAACTTTCAATAAGTTTACTAACTATACTTATTCTATGTGAAGTCATTACTCCCCATGGTATAAGCATATGAAACATATATAAATTGAGATTTATGATATTCAATTCATTCAAACATTTACTCATAGGATATATGTGAAGCACGTGAGTAATGACAAACTACTCCAAAAACATATGAGTGAAGGACACTGAGTAGTCGAATAATTAACTAGCCATGGGAGGATTATTTTTCATTTAAGATTTAAGATCCAATGATTTTATTCAAACAGCAAGTAAAATTGAAAATACGCTCCAAGCAAAACACATATCATGTGACGAATAAAAATATAGCTCCGAGTAATGTATACCGATAGTTTTGAAGACGAAAGAGGGGATGCCTTCCGGGGCATCCCCAAGCTTAGGCGCTTGAGTCTTCCTTGAATATTACCTTGGGGTGCCTTGGGAATCCCCAAGCTTAGGGTCTTTCCACTCCTTATTCTCCTAATATCGATATGTCACCCAAAGCTTGAAAACTTCAATCACACAAAACTTAACGGAACTTTGTGAGATAGGTTAGTATGATAAAGAGTAAACCATTCACCTTGGTACTGTAAAAGACAAAGATCATAATTGTTCTCACACAATGCCTACTGTACGATATCATTTCTATAATTTATATTGAGGAATATAAGTCATAGAAACTAGAAAACAAGCAAACTATGCAATGAAAACAGAATCTGTCAGAAACAGAACAGTCTGTAGTGATCTGAACACTAACCATACTTCTGCTACTCAAACAATTATGAAATAAATTTGTGGGCGTGAGTAATTTGTCTATTAATCTTCTGCAAAAGGAATCATCACCAAAGCACTCTTCTGTAAAGAATGGCAGCTAATCTCGTGAGCACAAAGTTTCTGTTTTTTACAGCAAGATCACATTAACTTTCACCCAAGTCTTCCCAAAGGTCTTACTTGGCACTTTATTGAAACAAAAGGTATAAAACATGATTAATACAGTATCTTAATCATGTAAAGACACAAAAACAGTAAGGGTAAATATTGGGTTGTCTCCTAACAAGCGCTTTTCTTTAATGCCTTTTAGCTAGGCATGATAATTTCAATGATGCTCACATGAAAGATAAGACTTGAACATAAAGAGAGCATCATGAAGAATATGACTAGCACATTTAAACCTAACCCACTTACTATGCCTAGGGATTTTGTGAGCACACAATTTATGGGAACAACAATCAACTAGCATAAGAAGGAAAAACAAGTATAACTTCAAAACTTTAAGCACATAGAGAGAAAAACTTGATATTATTGCACTCCTACAAGCATGTATTCCTCCCTCATAATAATTTTCAGTAGCATCATGAATTATTTCAACAATATAACCATCACATAAAGCAGTCTTTTCATGATCTACAAGCATAGAAATTTTTCTACTCTCCACATAAGCAAAATTCTTCTCATTCGGAATAGTGGGATCACTAGTTCCTAGAGTTGACACTCTTCCGAACCCGCTTTAGATGATAGTATTATTCATACTCCAAAATATATATGTGAAGTTCATGGAGCTTTCTACAATTAATATAAACTAACCAATGTCAAAGCTCAAAATGTATAAGTGAAGCACACAAAGCATTCTATAAAACCATATTCAAAAGATTTAAGTGAAGCATAAAGAGCAATTCTATAAGATCATACTTAAAAGATATAAGTGAAGCACATGAAGCATTCTATAAATAAATTAAGGGATATCTCATACTAGCATGTTTCATAAAGTAAGAACAAAAAAACAAAGGACACAAATCATGTGAACGAAACAAAAACTGAGGTATACCGATAATTGATGAAGAAGAAAGATGGGATGCCAACCGGGGCATCCCCAAGCTTAGATGCTTGAGTATCCTTAGAATATTTACTTGGTGTGCCTTGGGCATCCCCAAGCTTGATCTCTTTCCTCTCTTTATTCTTTTCACATCGGTAACTCCTCGTTCTTCGAACACTTCATCCACAAAAAACTTAACAAAAAGTTTGTGAGATCCGTTAGTATAATAAAGCAAATCACTACCTTTAGGTACTGTTGCAAACTCATTCCAATTCCATATTAGAACTATATCTACTGTATTCCAACTTCACCATGGTTCATACCCCTGATACTACCCATAGATTCATCAAAATAAGCAAACAACACACGAAAAATAGAATCTGTCTAAAACAGGACAATCTGTAGTAATCTGAAGGTTTAGTAAACTTCTGTATCTCCAAAAATTATGAAATAAATTTGAAAATTTGAAAAATTTATACAGAAGTAACGTGCAAAAAGTTTAAGACCCATTTGCATTTCCAGTAAGAAAATGTAAAATCACGCTCTACAGCCAAAGCTTCTGTTTTTGTTCTGCACATAGTAAACAAGCAATCTAATAATCCTAAAACAAAAGCTTGGCATATTATTTTTATAATACAATGGATGTATATAAGGGGATAATTATTTATAGAGAAACTTCCATGAAAAATTCTACATTGTTTCCGTCAGCATGAACACGAGTGCTCAATGTCGACCCTCACTTCTTCAATGCATAACTTCCAATCACTTCTCTTTTTGAAAAACTTTTTAGGCATGAGAGGCAAGTAATTTTTTTTTGGTATTTTCATTCTTTTAAATTTTTTTGTATGTTTCACCCACAATTAAACAGAAACAAAAAGGGAAAAACAAAATCTACTTAGTGAAAAAAGCAAACAAGCATACACGAGAATATCAACCCCACGCTATTGCTCCCTGGCAATGGCGCCAGAAAAGAGCTTGAAAATCCCCAAGTCCAAGGAATCATTGTAGCAATTTCCAAAGGTGGAAGTGATAAGTATGGAGTGTCGAACCCACAAGGAGATAAAGGTAAGATCAATATTCTCTCAAGCCCTATCTACCACTGATACGACTCTACGTACACCGAACGTTTGCTTCCAACTAGCAACGAGAAATAAAACTAGGTTGTGGGTATGAAGAGGATAACTTTATGTGATATCGGAGAGCTAAAATATAAAAGTAGGTGCTGTTATCATGAAGTTAGAATATATTGCTAAATATTATAAATAGAGAGTGTGGAATAATGTTGGATCGGTGTGCGGAATTGTCCTAGGCAATCATTAACAAGACCAGTAATCACTATTGCAGTTTCATATGAGGGAGAGGCATACACTAACATACTTTCTCTACTTGGATCATATGCACTTATGATTGGAACTCTAGCAAGCATCCGCAACTACTAAAGATCATTAAGGTAAAACCCAATCATAGCATTATAGCATCAAGTCCTCTTTATTCCCATACGCAACTACCCCCTTACTCGGGTTTGTGTTTCAGTCACTCACCAACCCACTATAAGCGAATCATGAACGTATTGCAACACCCTACAGCAGGAACCCCTCACGCTTACGCGACATGGAGGGCATCATAGGACATCATCAATGTAAAACATACAACTCATACCAATTTAGATCATCAATAAACCCAAAGACAAAAGATATCTACTAAAAATATCATAGAATGGCAACACATCATTGGATAATAATATGTGGCATAAAGCACCATGTTCAAGTAGGGATTACAGCAGGGTGCGAGAGAGTGGACCATGTAAAACTGATGAGGGTGATGATGATGATGGTGATGTTGATGAAGACGATCACCGCGGGGATGATTCCCCTCCCGATGGCACTCCGGTGCCACCGAGAGAGAGGAGGAGAGGTTCTCCCCCTTTTGCTTCCTCCTCCATGGCCTCCCCCCTAGATAAGGAGAGGTTCTCCCTCTGGTCCTTGTCCTTCATGGTGATGATGGCCCCTCCGGGATCCTCCTCCATGCCCTCCGGTGATGACGGACCCCTCCGGTAGGGTGCCAGAGAGGGCCTAGATTGGTTTTCGGTGGCTACGGAGGCTTCTGGCAGTGGAACTCCCGATCTAGGTTAATTTTCCGAGGTTTCTGTATTTATAGGAATTTTTGGCGTTGGTCTCACGTCAAGGAGGTGCCCGAGGTGTCCACGAGGTAGGACCAAACGCCTGGGGGGGCGCCCCCACCCTCGTGGACGTCCCGGGACTCTCCTAGCCCAACTCTTTTACTCCGGGGTCTTCTTTTGGTCAATAAAAATCGTCAAAAATTGGCACGTCAATTGGACTCCGTTTGATATTCCTTTTCTGTAAAATTTAAAAAACAAGGAAAAAACAGAAACTGGCACCGGGCACTAGGTTAATAGGTTAGTCCCAAAAATCATATAAAATAGCATATAAATGCATATAAAACATCCAAGGTTGATAATATAATAGCATGAATACTTCATTAATTATAGATACGTTGGAGACGTATCACTCCATATCTTGCACTAGTTCAAGGAGTCACAAACCCTCTTGTTGGTAAGAAAAGGGACAAGGTAACCTAATGCTTTCATGGACATCATCTTGTGCGTACACCACTCTATGTCTATGGATATCCTTGTTTGTTCTGTGTGGGACTAACCCGTATATGTATTGAAAGTGCAACTCACTTCAATGGATTGCTCCAAAAGATCTACATCAACATTGAGCATCCACATCTTCAACACCTACATGAAGTCATCATCGACAAAACCCAAGGTTAGTTCATCCCTCTTAGGGGGATATCACATCTAGGGGGAACTTTACTCTAATCAATTGAGTTGAAGCAACTCTAAAGGTGTGAGCACTACAACGCTTTATGTAAAAGTGGTAACCCCACTTGTGCTTAAACGATGAGTATGACCTACGATCAAATGTTCTCATTTGACTCCTCAGTCAATATACTCATATATAGATGACCTAGTCATCGCCAATTGCTGGATAGATGTTAGAGTGTTTGTGCATGCTTTGCCACATATTTTATTGACCATTTTATTATGTGAGCATGTTGATGTTGGGGAATGTAGTAATTTCAAAAAAAAATCCTACGCACACGCAGGATCATGGTGATGCATAGCAACGAGAGGGGAGAGTGTGTCCACGTACCCTCATAGACCGAAAGTGGAAGCATTAGCACAACGTGGTTGATGTAGTTGTACGTATTCACGATCCAAGTACCGAACGCATGGCACCTCCGAGTTCAGCACACGTTCAGCTCAATGACGTCCCACGAACTCCGATCCAGCAGAGCTTCGAGAGAGAGTTCCATTAGCACGACGGTGTGATGACGGTGATGATGATGCTACCGACGCAGGGCTTCTCCTAAGCACTGCTACGATATGACCGAGGTGGATTATGGTGGAGGGGGGCACCGCACACGGCTAAAAGATCAATTATCAATTGTTGTGTCTCCAAGGGGTGCCCCCCTCCTCGTATATAAAGGAGCCGTCCCTCTATATGGCGCGCCCTAGGGGAGTCCTACTCCCACCGGGAGCAGGATTCCCCCTTTCCTAGTAGAACTAGGAGCCCTTCCAAGTAGTAGGAGTAGGAGAGAAGGAAAGGGAAAAGAGAAGAGAAGGAGGGGGCGCCACCTCTCCCCCTAGTTCAATTCATACTAAGCATTGGGGGCGCGCAGCCTCTCCTTTCTCTCTCCCCTAAAGCCCAATAAGGCCCATATACGCCCCGGCGAATTCCCGTAACTCTCGGGTACTCCGAAAAATACCCGAATCACTCGGAACCTTCTCAATGTCCGAATATAGTCGTCCAATATATCGATCTTTACTTCTCGACCATTTCGAGACTCCTCGTCATGTGCCGTATCTCATCTGGGACTCCGAACTACCTTCGGTACATCAAAACACCTAAACTCATAATACAAATCGTCACTGAACGTTAAGCGTGCGGACCCTACGGGTTCGAGAACTATGTAGACATGAGCGAGACACGTGTCCGGTCAATAACCAATAGCGGAACCTGGATGCTCATATTGGCTCCTACATATTCTACGAAGATCTTTATCGGTCAAACCGCATAACAACATACGTTGTTCCCTTTGTCATCGGTATGTTACTTGCCCGAGGATCGATCGTCCGTATCTCAATACCTAGTTCAATATCGTTACTGACAAGTCTCTTTACTCGTTCCGTAATACATCATCCCGCAACTAACTCATTAGTTAAAATGCTTGCTAGGCTTATAGTGATGTGTATTACAGAGTGGTCCCAGAGATACCTCTCCGACGATCGGAGTGACAAGTCCTAATCTCGAAATATGCCAACTCAACAAGTACCTTCGGAGACACCTGTAGAGCACTTTTATAATCACTCAGTTATGTTATCACATTTGGTAGCACACAAAGTGTTCCTTCGGTAAACGGGAGTTGCATAATCTCATAGTCATAGGAACATGTATAAGTCATGGAGAAAGCAATAACAACATACTAAACGATCAAGTGCTAAGCTAACGGAATGGGTCAAGTCAATCACATCATTCTCCTAATGATGTGATCCTATTAATCAAATGACAACTCATGTCTATGGTTAGGAAACTTAACCATCTTTGATTAATGAGCTAGTCAAGTAGAGGCATACTAGTGACCCTATGTTTGTCTATGTATTCACACATGTATTATGTTTCTGGTTAATACAATTCTAGCATGAATAATAAACATTTATCATGAAATAAGGAAATAAATATTAACTTTATTATTGCCTCTAGGGCATATTTCCTTCAGTATCCCACTTGCACTAGAGTCAATAATCTAGTTCACATCGCCATGTGATTTAACACCAAAAGTTCACATCACCATGTGATTAACACCCATAGTTCACATCGTCATGTGACCAACACCCGAAGGGTTTACTAGAGTCAATAATCTAGTTCACATCGCTATGTGATTAACACCCAAAGAGTACTAAGGTGTGATCATGTTTTTCTTGTGAGAGTAGTTTAGTCTACGGGTCTGCCACATTCAGATCCGTATGTATTTTGCAAATTTCTATGTCAACAATGCTCTGCATGGAGCTACTCTAGCTAATTGCTCCCACTTTCAAAATGTATCCAGATATAGACTTAGAGTCATCAGGATCAGTGTCAAAATTTGCATCGATGTAACCCTTTACGACGAACCTTTGTCACCTCCATAATCGAGAAACATATCCTTATTCCACCAAGGATAATTTTGACCGCTGTCCAGTGATCTACTCCTAGATCACTATTGTACTCCCTTGCTAAACTCAGTGTAGGGTATACAATAGATCTGGTACACAACATGGCATACTTTATAGGAAACATGGCTGAGGCATAGGGAATGACTTTCATTCTCTTTCTATCTTCTGCCGTGGTCGGGCTTTGAGTCTTACTCAATTTCACACCTTGTAGCACATGTAAGAACTCTTTCTTTGACTGTTCCATTTTGAACTACTTCAAAATATTGTCAAGGTATGCACTCATTGAAAAAACTTATCAAGCGTCTTGACCTATATCTATAGATCTTGATGCTCAATATGTAAGTAGCTTCACCGAGGTCTTTATTTGAAAAACTCCTTTCAAATACTCCTTTATGCTTTCCAGAAAATTCTACATTATTTCCGATCAACAATATATCATTCACATATATTTATCAGAAATGTTGTAGTGCTCCCACTCACTTTCTTGTAAATACAGGCTTCACCACAAGTCTGTATAAAACTATATGCTTTGAGCAACTTATCAAACGTATATTCCAACTCTGAGATGCTTGCACCAGTCCATAGATGGATCGCTGGAGCTTTCACATTTTGTTACCACCTTTAGGATCGATAAAACCTTCTGGTTGCATCATATACAACTCTTCTTTAAGAAATCCACTAAGGAATGTAGTTTTGACATCCATTTGCCAGATTTCATAAAATGTGGCAATTTGCTAACATGATTCGGACAGACTTAAGCATCGCTACGAGTGAGAAAATCTCATCGTAGTCAACACCTTGAACTTTGTCAAAACCTTTTTTGACAAGTATAGCATTGTAGATAGTAACACTAATATCAGCGTCCGTCTTCCTCTTGAAGATCCATTTATTTTCTATGGCTTGCCGATCATCGGGCAAATCAACCAAAGTCCACACTTTTTTCTCATACATGGATCCCATCTCAGATTTCATGGCCTCAAGCCATTTCGCGGAATCTGGGCTCATTCTCACTTCCTCATAGTTCGTAGGTTTGTCATGGTCAATTAACATGACCTAGGATTATGGTACCAGTCTAGTGCGGATCTCACTCTGGTTGACCTACGAGGTTCGGTAGTAACTTGATCTGAAGTTACATGATCATCATCATTAGCTTCCTCACTAATTAGTGTAGGAGTCACAGAAACAAATTTCTGTGATGAACTATTTTCCAATAAGGGAGCAGGTATAGTTACCTCATCAAGTTCTACTTTCCTCCAACTCACTTCTTTCGAGAGAAACTCCTTCTCTAGAAAGGATCCATTCTTAGCAACAAATATCTTGCCTTCGGATCTGTGATAGAAGGTGTACCCAACAATTAATTTTGGGTATACTATGAAGACGCACTTCTCCAACTTGGGTTTGAGCTTACCAAGATGAAACTTTTTTCACATAAGCATCGCAACCCCAAACTTTAAGAAATGACAGCTTAGGTTTCTTGCTAAACCACAGTACATACGGTGTCGTCTCAACGGATTTAGATGGTGCCCTTTTTAATGTGAATGCAACTATCTCTAATGCACAACACCAAAATGATAGTGGTAAATCGGTAAGAGACATCATAGATTGCACTATATCAAATAAAGTACGGTTATGACATTCGGACACACCATTATGCTGTGGTGTTCCAGGTGGCATGAGTTTGTGAAACTATTCCACATTGTTTTAATTGAAGACCAAACTCGTAACTCAAATATTTGCCTCTGCGATCAGATCGTAGAAACTTTATTTTCTTGTTATGATGATTTTCCACCTCACTATGAAATGCTTTGAACTTTTCAAATGTTTCAGACTTATGTTTCTTCAAGTACATATACCCATATCTGCTCAACTCATCTGTGAAGGTCAGAAAATAATGATACCCGCCGCTATCCTCAACACTCATCGGACCTCATACATTAGTATGTATTATATCCAATAAGTCAGTGCTCGCTCCATTGTTCTGGAGAACGGAGTCTTAGTCATCTTTTCCCATGAGGCATGGTTCGCAAGCATCAACTGATTCATAATCAAGTGATTCCAAAAGCCCATCAGCATGGATTTTCTTCATGCGCTTTACACCAATATGACCTAAACGGCAGTGCCACAAATAAGTTGCACTATCATTATTAACTTTGCATCTTTTGGCTTCAATATTATGAATATGTGTATCACTACGATCGAGATTCAACAAACCATTTTCATTGGGTGTATAACCATAGAAGGTTTTATTCATGTAAATAGAATAACAATTATTCTCTAACTTAAATGAATAACCGTATTGCAATAAACATGATCAAATCATATTCATGCTCAACGCAAAACACCAAATAACACTTACTTAGGTTCCACACTAATCCTGAAAGTATAGGGAGTGTGCGATGATCATATCATTCTTGGAACTACTTCTAATCGTTACTTCACCCTTAACTAGTCTCTGTTCATTCTGCAACTCCCGTTTCAAGTTACTCCTCTTAGCAACTGAACTAGTATCAAATACCGAGGGGTTGCTATAAACACTAGTAAAGTACACATCAATAACATGTATATCCAATATACCTTTGTTCACTTTGCCATCCTTCTTATCCGCCAAATACTTGGGGCAGATCCGCTTCCAGTGACTAATCCCTTTGTAGTAAAAGCACTTAGTCTCAGGCTTAGGTCCAGACTTGGGCTTATTCACTTGAGAAGCAATTTGCTTGTGGTTCTTCTTGAAGTTCCCCTTCTTCCCTTTACCCTTTTCTTGAAACTAGTGGTCTTGTTAACCATCAACACTTGATGCTTTTCTTGATTTCTACCTTCGTCGATTTCAGCATCACGAAGAGCTTGGGAATCATTTCTGTCATCCCTTGCATATTATAGTTCATCACGAAGTTCTAGCAACTTGGTGATAGTGACTAGAGAACTCTGTCAATCACTATCTTGTCTGGAAGATTAACTCCCACTTGATACAAGTGATTGTAGTACTCAAACAATCTGAGCACATGCTTACTTGTTGAGCTATTCTCCACCATCTTGTAGGCAAAGTAATGTCAGAGGTCTCATACCTCTCGACATGGGCATGAGTATGAAATACCAATTTCAACTCTTGGAACATCTTATATGCTCCATGGCGTTCAAAACATTTTTGAAGTCCCGGTTCTAAGCCGTAAAGCATGGTGCACTAAACTATCAAGTAGTTATCATACCGAGCTTTTGTCAAAATGTTCAAAACGTCTGCATCTGCTCCTGCAATAGTTCTGTCACCTAGCGTTGCATCAAGGACATAATACTTCTATGCAGCAATGACGATAATCCTCATATCACGGAGCTAGTACGCATCTTTGCTACTAACATCTTTCAACTTATTTTTCTCTAGGAACATATCAAAAATAAAACAGGGGAGCTAAACGCGAGCTATTGATCTACAACATAAATATGCTAATACTACCAGGACTAAGTTCATGATAAATTAAAGTTCAATTAATCATATTACTTAAGAACTCCGACTTAGATAGACATCCCTCTAATCATCTAAGTGAACACGTGATCCAAATCAACTAAACCATGTCCGGTCATCATGTGAGATGGAGTAGTTTTCAATGGTGAACATCTCTATATTGATCATATCTACTATATGATTCATGCTCGACCTTTAGGTCTCAGTGTTTCGAGGCCATATCTGCATATGCTAGGCTCGTCAAGTTTAACCCAAGTATTCTGCGTGTGTAAAACTGTCTTACACCCATTGTAGATGAACATTGAGCTTATCACAGATGATCATCACATGGTGTCTGGGCACGACCAACTTTGGCAATGGTGCATCCTCAGGGAGAACACTTTTACCTTGATATTTAGTAAGGGATCATCTTATAAAGCTACCGCCTAACTAAGCAAAATAAGATGTATAAAAGATAAACATCACATGCAATCATAATATGTGACATGATATGGCCATCATCATCTTGTGCTTTTGATCTCCATCTCCAAAGTACTGTCACGATCTCCATTGTTACCGGCATGACACTATGATCTACATCATCTTGATCTTTTATCAACGTGTCGTCACATGGTCATCTTACAAGCTATTGCTTTTGCAACTATTGCTATCGCATAGCAATAAAGTAAAGCAATTACATAGCACTTGCATCTTATGCAAATAAAGAGACAACCGTAAGGCTCCCGCTAGTAGCCGATAACTTTAACAAAACATGATGATCTCATAAAACAATTTATATTTCATCACGTCTTGACCATATCACGTCACAACATGCCCTGCAAAAACAAGTTATACGTCCTCTACTTTGTTGTTGCAAGTTTTATGTGGCTGCTACCGGCTGAGCGAGAACCGTTCTTACCTACACATCAAAACCACAATGATAGTTCGTCAAGTTAGTGCTGTTTTAACCTTCACAAGGACCAGCCGTAGCCATGCTCGGTTCCACTAAAGTTGGAGAAACTGACACCCGCCAGCCACCTGTGTGCAAAGCACGTCGGTAGAACCAGTCTCGCTTAAGCGTACGCGTAATGTCAGTCTGGGCCGCTTCATCCAACAATACCGCCGAACCAAAGTATGACATGCTGGTAAACAGTATGATTTCTATAACCCACAACTCACTTGTGTTCTACTCGTGCATATAACATCTACGCATAAAACCAGGCTCTGATGCCATTGCTGGGGAATGTAGTAATTTCAAAAAAAATCCTACGCACACGCAGGATCATGGTGATGCATAGCAACGAGAGGGGAGAGTGTGTCCACGTACCCTCGTAGACCGAAAGCGGAAGTGTTAGCACAACGCGGTTGATGTAGTTGTAGGTCTTCATTATCCGACCGATCCAAGTATCGAACGCATGGCACCTCCGAGTTCAGCACACGTTCAGCTCGGTGACGTCCCACGAATTCCGATCCAGCAGAGCTTTGAGGGAGAGTTCTGTCAGCACAATGGCGTGATGACATTGATGATGATGCTACCGATGCAGGGCTTCGCCTAAGCGCTGCTACGATATGACCGAGGTGGATTATGGTGGAGGGGGGAACCGCACACGGCCCCCCTCCCCGTATATAAAGGAGTGGAGGAAGGGGAAGGCCCGCCCACTCTATGGTGCACCCTAGGGGAGTCCTACTCCCACAGGGAGTACAATTCCCCCTTTCCTAGTAGAACTAGGAGCCCTTCCAAGTAGTAGGAGTAGGAGAGAAGGAAAGGGAAAAGAGAAGAGAAGGAAGGAGGGGGCGCCGCCCCTCCCCCTAGTCCAATTCGGACAAAGCATTAGGGGGGGCGCAGCCTCTTCTCTCTCTTTCCCCTAAAGCACAATAAGGCCCATATACTCCCCGACAAATTCCCGTAACTCTCCGGTACTCCGAAAAATACCCGAATCACTCGGAACCTTTCCGATTTCCGAATATAGTCGTCCAATATATCGATCTTTACTTCTCGACCATTTCGAGACTCCTCATCATGTCCCCGATCTCATCTAGGACTCCGAACTACCTTCGGTACATCAAAATGCATAAACTCGTAATACAAATCGCCACCGAATGTTAAGCGTGCGGACCCTACGGGTTCAAGAACTATGTAGACATGACCGAGACACGTGTTCGGTCAATAACCAATAGCGGAACCTGGATGCTCATATTGGCTCCTACATATTCTACGAAGATCTTTATCGGTCAAACCGCATAACAACATACGTTGTTCCCTTTGTCATCGGTATGTTACTTGCCCAAGATTCGATCGTCCATATCTCAATAACTAGTTCAATTTCGTTACCAACAAGTCTCTTTACACGTTTCGTAATACATCATCCCGCAACTAACTCATTAGTTAAAATGCTTGCTAGGCTTATAGTGATGTGTATTACCGAGTGGTCCCAGAGATACCCCTCCGATGATCAGAGTGACAAATCCTAATCTCAAAATATGCCAACTCAACAAGTACCTTCAGAGACACCTGTAGAGCACCTTTATAATCACCCAGTTACGTTATCACGTTTGGTAGCACACAAAGTGTTCCTCCAGTAAACGGGAGTTGCATAATCTCATAGTCATAGGAACATGTATAAGTCATGGAGAAAGCAATAGCAACATACTAAATGATCAAGTGCTAAGCTAACGGAATGGGTCAAGTCAATCACATCATTCTCCTAATGATGTGATCCCGTTAATCAAATGACAACTCAGGTCTATGGTTAGGAAACTTAACCATCTTTGATTAACGAGCTAGTCAAGTAGAGGCATACTAGTGACACTATGTTTGTCTATGTATTCACACATGTATTATGTTTCCGGTTAATACAATTCTAGCATGAATAATAAACATTTATCATGAAATAAGGAAATAAATAATAACTTTATTATTACCTCTAGGGCATATTTCCTTCAGTTGATTGCATATTTTACTCATTCGAGGACATCCACTTGTTGTTTTTATTGTTTGGCGTTTTCTCTTTCGCCAAGTGGATGGACAAGAATGCCTAAGAACCTCCTCTAGCTATCTATGCCTTTCTCGTCTCAAACTCTATTCATGCTACATCACAAAGTTTGATCAAGTCAGATTCGAACCACTTTGTGTGAGGAGCACTCGGAGTCCCTGATTTGTCATAGGCTTAAACTTCTAAAACCTCATTGTGCCTTTCGATATGACTGAGTCATCCACTTCGGTCACACCGAGTTCACCAAGTTGAAATAGGTTCCGATTTGAACTTTTCGGTTACACCGAGTTGCAGTAACCGCTTGCGATTCTGCATCTCGGTGCCACCGAGTTGTTCCACTCGGTCACACTGACAAGGTCGGGATATTTATACCCACGGGCGAGAATTTGGAAATTTCTTCAAACCTCCTCAGCCTGCGCATATCCTGCTCAGTCTCCTCGGGTCTACGGATCGTCTCCTCGCCGCCAGCGACCTCCAGCCCCTGGTTTCTGTCGCCATCAACAGAATTCTGCTCCGCTGTTTTTGCCGTAGCGAAATCCCACCGAACTAGGGTATGGGTTCGATACTTTGGGCTATTTCCTTACTCTGATTCCTAACACATTGATTTGCCATTATCATTACCATGTATCAAAACAATCTATCCAGAGAAAACATCCTTTAGGTAAGGTTTGATTCGAAAATTTAGGGTTAGGTTTCCGCCGAACTCATCTCGGACCGACCGAGTTGTAGAAATCAGTCTCACCGATTTGGCTTAGGCCATTGCACATGCGTTTTCGGCCTGTCCAAAAATTGCAAATCGGTGTGACCGAGTTCGACTCTCTGTGAAAGCCTAGCAATCTCGGCGCCACCAAACTGTGACTCGGTCTGACCGAGTTCACTAGTTTAGGTTCCAAAAGTTGCTTCGGTATCACCGAGTTTATCAAATCGGTAGCTCCGAAATGATTTCTATGGAGAACTAAAACTAAGTTTTTGACTCATTTTTTTTGCAAAAACTCTGCACTTTGTGATTCTCATCTATTCTACCTCATCTATATCCATTCATAGGGTTTGCTGTTAGTTTGCTTGCCAAGATGTCTAACCAAAGTGACAGCCAAAACAGATCTGAAGAACCAGCGCAATTGAGTGAGGGAACTAGTCCATCAAGTACCTCAGATGATGGTAGCAGGAGTACTCCCAGTAATTTTCCAAAGGCAGCCACCAGGTCAAGGAAGAAGAAAACCTCAGATTTTGAAGATGAGGACTATGTGGCCGCTGAGGGGGAAGTCAGCTCTAAGAAGAAGGTGCTAAAGAAAGAGTATGGTACTGCTGCAACAACCAAGCCAGGGTTACATAAGAAGGCACCTGCAAAAAGGATTCCTATGTGTAAGGCCAGAGCTTCCACTCAAGAAACTATGGAGTTCACTCTTGAACCCAAAGAGGCTGGAGATGGCAAGAAGAGGAAGGAGAGAGTCAGGAAGACCACTGCCAGAGTGCTTGGTAGATCCTCCATCGTGAGAGAGCTAGAAGAAGAGGAAGAGGAAGATGATGCTGCTCTAGCTCCCAAGTCTCAGAAGCTCATGGTAGATGCTATCAAGTCAGGGGCTACCACATCAAAGCCCAAAACTGCTCCCAAAGCAACAGCTCAAGCTCATAAGCCTTCTAAGCCCAAGAGAAGCACCAGAAACATTCCTGCTGAAGAGAAGAACAAGGCCCCAGTGCCTGAAGTCAAAGCAGAAGATGATGAAGCCCAAGTGCTGAGAAAACTAAAACCCAAGATTCCATATCACAATGATGCTCATCTAGTGGTTGAGGACATGCACATCAGAAAGGATGCAGGATTGAGACTTTGGAGGCCGTCTGATCCACATGCTATATGGAGGAGAACTGCAGTTGACTATAGGTTCCACACGAAAGCACAACCATACTTCTATGAGACCATTCTGCTTGACAAGAGGCCAATTTTCAGTGATATGAGATGGGTCGATTGGAAATTTATTGATGAGAATGAGGATCACTTCCTAGGCGTACATGAAAGCTTCAAATCTTGTGGAGTTGACAAGTTTGTTGAACAGAAGCTCACAAAATGGAATGATGAGCTAATCATGCAATTTTACTCCACTGCTCATTCTATCCAGATGGGAGGATAGTGTGGATGTCTGAAGGTACAAGGTACCAATCAACCGTAGATGAATGGGCCAAGTTGATCAATGCCCCAGAAGAGCAAGAGGATGAATTGGATGTGTATGCCAAGAAGAAGAAGGACCACAACTCAATGGAAAATATGTACAAGGAGATCCCCGATAAAGCTTTGGAGACACACAAGCTTGGATCTGTGCACTATTTGTTTCGCTGGTCTGCCCACTATCAACACCACCTTAAGGCATACTCTATTACCCAAATCTGGAGATCACAAGATGATAATGGGACATTCCATCAACTTGCTGCAAATCTTTGATGTACCACAAAAATTCAATGTCATGAGTTTGATTGTGGAGACAATCAAGAGGATAGTTGCTGATCAGAAAAGATCTTGTGGGTATGCTCCACACATTCAGGTGCTCATCAACTCAAAGATGGGCACAGGTACTTACTTGTTGGATGAGGAGCATTTAGTGTAATACCCAGATTTCAAGATACTGAAGTTGTAGTGAATGAGAATGAACCTTCATCAGCACAAGCACAAGAGAAGAGAGCCAAGGCAAAGGCAAAAAAGGCTCCAAGGATGCCAACTACTGAGGAAGCATCTCAGGTGTTCCTGAAGAGCAAACAAGATCAATTGGGCTATCTAATTCAAGCTACATTGAGGATTGAGAAGGGCTTGGCCACCCCGACTCAGAATCAGGAGAGCTTGGAGAGGATCGTAGAGACCAAGTACTATGATATTGACCTCTAGGTAACTGAGATACATACTGCAGTTGAGCAGCTCTAGGAGGAAGCTGAGGAGAGGAGAGGGAAGGCAACTACGGATGCTTTTCAGCGTGTGCCAAGGAGTTAGAGGTCAGCTGTAGTGCCAGTATCAGATACAAGATCTACTTCATCTGCACTAGCAACAACTTCAGTACCACCTCCAGCACTTCCTCCACCAGCTCCAACATCATCCACTAATGCCTTCGTCCTTGGAGTTCTCTCTACACCACCTCCCAAAGACCCAGCCTAAGAGACGCATAACACTATGCATTTTTGTATTTTTGGTATCTTGTTGCCAAAGGGGGAGAAATGTATAGATCATAGGCTTCGAGAGAGAGTGTTTTGCTTCTTTGTCTCTCTTGTTTTTGGTTGAACTTTATTGTGTGCTTGGTTGATACTCTATGTCCTTCTGTGAGATACTTGTATGATCATGTGTTTGATCATATGCTACCTTAAAGCTTGCTTGGATGACATTATATTTTATATCCTTATATGATCATTCCCTTTGCTTGGTGATGAGTGCATGTTTTAATTCATATCATTTTGAGCGCTCCACCAAGATGTATGTGACATGGAAGAGTGACCCATGATCCTAATCGATTGTGCATTTGCATTCAAAAGCAAATCTTAAATAGTGCACAAATTTAGGGGGAGCTCTTGCTTATCACATACTTCTCAAAGCGACGATGTGTTTCAATCTTATTATCATTTGTCGATGCTTTGATGTATATGTTGTCATCAATTACCAAAAAGGGGGAGATTGAAAGTGCAACTATCCCTGGGAGGTTTTGGTAATTATTAACAACATATAGCTCATTGAACTAATACTATTTCAAGATTATCATTTCAGAAAGTTCAATGATTGGCACGGCATGGATTAAGAGTGTGGACCCCTCAAAATGCTAAGGACACATATTGGCTCAACCTCAAGACTCTACCTTTTTCATTTTAGTGATCCAAGATCACATTGAGTCCATAGGAAAAGCCAATACAGTTAAAACAGGATGAGGTGCTGCTTAATGGCTTACTTGCTCAAAATGCTTAGTGATATGCTCGAAAACCCTCAACCACTTTCTCATATCCACATATGTCCCAAACCAAAAAGTCAAACTCAGCCCCAGCGAAAGGTTCTATCTGGCGCCAGTGAGTTCACTTGACATAGCCACTGCCAGAAACCCTAGTCATATCGGTCGTATCGATAGGGATCTCGATCTCACCGAGATGGGATTGCAAACTCTCTGTTTCCCTTCATAACGTTTTGGTCCAACCGAGATGAGCAATCGGTCCCACCGATTTCTCAATGCAAACTCTCTATTTCCCTTCCGTAACGTTTCAGTCTCACCGAAATGAGCTACTCGGTCCCCTCGGTCCCACCGAGTTTGCCCGACCAACTCTCAGGTTAGCTTATTACCAAAATCGGTCCCATCGAGTTTGTGTAATCGGTCTGATCAAGATTACGTTATGCCCTAACCTAATCAAATCGGTCCCACTGATTTGACATGTCGGTCCCATCGAAAAACCTAACGTTCACATTTTGTGTGGAGGTCCTATCGTGTTTGGTGAATTGTGTGTAATGGTTAGTTGCGTGGAGGATATAAATACCTCTCCACTCACTCTTCACTCGTGGAGAGAGCCATCAGAACATGCCTACACTTCCAACATTCATTTTCTAATAGAGAACCACCTACTCATGTGTTGAGGCCAAGATATTCCATTCCAACCATATGAATCTGGATCTCTAGCGATCCCCAAGTTGCTTTCCACTCAAATCATCTTTCCACCAAATCCAAATAAGTTAGAGAGAGTGGTGTTTCCTAGATTGGTTAGGTGTCACTTGGGAGCCTATCATTTGAAGCACAAGAGCAAGGAGTTCATCATCAAGACACCATTTATTACCTTTTGGAGAGTGGTGTTTCCTAGATTGGTTAGGTGTCACTTGGGAGCCTCCGTCACGATTGTGGAGTTGAACCAAGGAGTTTCTACGGGCAAGGAGATCGCCTACTTAGTGAAGATCTACCCTAGTGTGCCAAGTCCTTCGTGGGCCATGGCCATTGTGGGATAGACAAGGTTGCTTCTTCATGGACCCTTCGTGGGTGGAGCCCTCCGTGGACTCGCGCAGCCGTTACCCTTCGTGGGGTGAAGTCTCATTAATGTGGATGTACGATAGCACCACCTATCGGAACCACCCCAAAAATCTCCATGTCTACATTGCGTTTGCTCCCTCCAAACTCCTCCCTTTACCTTCATGTGCAATGTTTTACATTCCGTTGCTATACTCTTAGACTTGCATGTGTAGGTTGATTGCTTGACTTGTGCTAAGTTGTTAAAATATGCCAAGACTTAAAATTGGGAAAAGGCTAGATTTTTATTTCGTCAAGTAGTCTAGTCACCCCCCTCTGGACATACTTTCCATCCTACAAGATAAGGTACTTACTCATCTACGACTATGTAGTTCCTCTACTTCAGCGGCCGGTAGGCATCATCGCTGCAGATTAGAGGCCCCTTCCTCCTGCGGAGTGCTTCAAGGTTCATGCGAGGCTGGCCGAGGCTCGGGGCGTGGCTATTAGCAGCTGGGGCACTTGGCGGGGCTTCTAGGGCAGCAGCCTCTGGGGCACCAGTCCTCACCTACCCACCAGCCGCCACCTCAGGACCACTCGCCCAAGCTTCGGTGGCAATCACCCCAGGAGCGTCGGGCCGCACTAGATCTCCAGCAGCCCACTCAGGAGCGCTCGTGAGGACCTCAGGAGCAACTGCTTAGGGAGCACCTGGCTTCACCCGCTCCCCAGTAGTCGCCCCAGTGGTACCCATTGGAATTCACCCCCTACATCTACAACCAGGGTGCATGCCGCAAGGTCGACGAGCAAGGGAGCCACAAAGATGGGATTCTCGTGAGGCCCTTCAAGGCCCACCAGGCGCAACCCCCACTCATCAAAAAGGGGCATCTACTTCATGAAGTCCTCCTTTGTTCGAGCATTGGTACAAGAGGCAACCCTCTTCTGGAAGCGCGCCCGGTGCTGGGTCGCCCGTCAGAAGCTCGAGCATCGTGCGTAGCGTCTTGGAAGGAAGCGCAGGCACCTGGAGCCTCATGGGGTCCTTGCTGCCGGTGAAGGCCCACATTGGGCAAGAATGGCCTTGGAGCAGAGCGATGCGTCACCGGACGAACTCGTTCACCACCATCGGTGCTGTCACCCCGACCTCCTTCGATCTTGTCAGCCAGGACCAGACATGGGCAAGCCGGCAGTCGACAAGCTTCATGTGCCTCCAGCCGGAGCTGGGTACCGCCGACACTCGCCAGAGCAGGAGCAAGGGGTTGCGCACGCCGTTTTCCACATACACCCACTGCTTCAGGAACCCCCTCACATCTGGCCAGAGCTCGAAGTCGATGCCCAAGTCGGCCGTCGCCGCTACGGCCTGGAAGGCCACGCATCCCGAGCGCTGGCGGGCGTCAAACAGATGAAGCTAGAAGAAATGTCAAAACAGGGCTACGGAAGGGGCAATGTGTTGGGGAACGCAGTATTTAAAAAAAATTCCTATGATCACGCAAGATCTATCTAGGAGATGCATAGCAACGAGAGGGGAGAGTGTGTCTACATTCCCTCGTAGATCGAAAGCGGAAGCGTTAAGTAACGCGGTTGATGTAGTCAAATGTCTTTGCGATCCAACCGATCAAGTACCGAATGCATGGCACCTCCGTGATCTGCACATGTTCATCTCGGTAATGTCCCTTGTACTTTTGATCCATCTGAGGCCGAGGGTGAGTTCTGTCAGCACGATGGCATGTTGACGGTGATGATGAAGTTACCGATGCAGGGCTTCGCCTAAGCACTACGACAGTATGACCGAGGTGGAAAACTATGGAGGGGGGGACCGCACACGGCTAAATATAAACTTGTGTGTCTATGGGGTGCCCCCTCCCCTGTATATAAAGGAGGGGCGAAGGGGGCCGGCCGGCCACAAGGGGCGCGTCCAAGGGGGGAATCCTACACCTAGTAGGAGTAGGTTCCCCCCTTTCCTAATCCAACTAGGAGAAGTAGGAAGGAGAGGGAGAGGGAAAGATGGGCCGCGCCCCCTTCCCTTGTCCTATTCGGACTCCCTTGGGGGGGCGCCACCTCCTGGTTGCGGCCCTCTCTGTCCTCTAAGGCCCACAAAGGCCCATAACTTCCCCAGGGGGGGTTCCGGTAACCCTCCGGTACTCCGGTTTTATCCAAAACTATCCGGAACACTTCCGGTGTCTGAATAACATGGTCCAATACATTAATCTTTATGTCTCGACCATTTCGAGACTCCTCGTCATGTCCGTGATCACATCCGGGACTCCGAACAACCTTCGGTACATTAAATCACCAAACTCACAATACATATCATCATCGAACGTTAAGCGTGCAGACCCTACGAGTACGAGAACTATGTAGACATGAGCAAGACTCATCTCCGGTCAATAACCAATAGAGGAACATGGATGCTCATATTGGTTCCTACATATTCTACGAAGATCTTTATCGGTCAAACTGCATAACAACATACGTTGTTCCCTTTATCATCGATATGTTACTTGCCCGCGATTCGATCGTCGGTATCATGAAACCTAGTTCAATCTCGTCACCAGCAAGTCTCTTTAATCGTTCCATAATGCATCATCCCATGACTAACTCATTGGTCACATTGCTTGCAAGGCTTATAGTGATGTGCATTACCGAAAGGGCCCAGAGATACCTCTCCGACAATCGGAGTGACAAATCCTAATTTCGATCTGTGCCAACTCAACAAACACCATCGGAGACACCTGTAGAGCATCTTTGTAATCACCCAGTTATGTTGTGACATTTGATAGCACACAAGGTGTTCCTCTGGTATTCGGGAATTGCATAATCTCTTAGTCATAGGAACATGTATAAGTCATGAATAAAGCAATAGGAACAAACTAAACGATCGTTATGCTAAGAAAATGGATGGGTCTTGTCCATCACATCTTTCTCCTAATGATGTGATCCCATTCATCAAATGACAACACATGTCTATGGTCAGGAAACTTAACCATCTTTGATTAACGAGCTAGTCAAGTAGAGGCATACTAGGGACACTATGTTTTGTCTATGTATTCCCACATGTACTAGGTTTCCAGTTAATACAATTCTAGCATGAATAATAAACATTTATCATGACATAAGGAAATATAAATAACAACTTTATTATTGCCTCTAGGGCATATTTCCTTTAGTCTCCCACTTGCAATAGAGTCAATAATCTAGTTCACATCGTCATGTGATTTAACACCAATAGTTCACATATTTATGTGATTAGTTCACATCTCCATGTGACTAATACCCAAAGGGTTTACTAGAGTCAATTATCTACTTCACATCGCTATGTGATTAACATCCAAAGAGTACTAAGGTGTGATCATGTTTTGCTTGTGAGAGAAGTTTGGTCAACGGGTCTGCCATATTCAAAGCCATATGTATTTTGCAAATATTCTACGTCTACAATGCTCTGCACATAGCTACTCTAGCTATTGCTCCCACTTTAAATATGTATCCAGATTGAGAATCTGAGTCATCCGGATCGTTGCAAAAGCTTGCATCAACATAACTCTTTACGATGAACTCTTTATCACCTCCATAACCGAGAAATATCTCCTTAGTCTTCTAAGTATAATTTTGACCGCTGTCCAGTGATCCACTCCTGGAACAATATCGTACCCCCTTGCCAAACTCATGCCAAGGTACACAATAGGTTTGGTACACAACATAGCATACTTTATAGAACCTATGGCTGAGGCATAGGGAATGACTTTCATTCTCTTTCTATTTTTTGTCGTGGTCGTATTTTGAGTCTTACTCAACTTCACACCTTGCAATACAGGCAAGAACTCCTTTTTTGACTGTTCCATTTTGAACTACTTCAAAATCTTGTCAAGGTATATACTCATTGAAAACTCTTATCAAGCGTCTTGATCTATCTCTATTGATCTTGATGCCCAATATGTAAGCCGCTTCACCGAGGTTGTTTCTGATCAACAATATGTCATTCACATATACCTATCAGAAATGTTGTAGTGCTCCCACTCACTTTCTTGTGAATACATGCTTCACCGCAAGTCTGTATAAAACTATATGCTTTGATCAACTCATCAAAGCGTATATTCCAACTCCGAGATGCTTGCACCAGTCCATGGATGGATTGTTGGAGCTTGCACATTTTGTTAGCACCTTTAGGATTGAGAAAACCTTCTGGTTGCATCATACACAACTCTTCTTCAATATATCCATAAAGGAATACAGTTTTGACATCCATTTACCAGATTTCATAAAATGCGGCAACTGCTAACATGATTCAGAGAGACTTTTAACCATCGATACAAGTGAGAAAATCTCATCATAGTCAACACCTTGAACTAGTCGAAAACCTTTTGTGACAATTCAAGCTTTGTAGATAGTAACACTACTATCAACGTCCGTCTTACTCTTGAAGATCCATTTATTCGCAATGGCTCGCCGATCATTGCACAGGTCAATCAAAGTCCATACTTTGTTCTCATACATGGATCTCATCTCAGATTTCATGGCCTCAAGCCTTTTCGCGGAATCTGGGCTCATCATCACTTCCTCATAGTTTGTAGGTTCGTCATGGTCTAGTAACATGACTTCCAGAACAGGATTACCATACCACTCTGGTGTGGACCGGAGTTTGGTTCACCTACGAGGTTCCTTAGTAAGTTGATCTGAAGTTTCATGATCATCATCATTAGCTTCCTCACTAATTGGTGTAGTAATCATTGGAACCGATTTCTGTGATGAACTACTTTCTAATTCGGGAGAACGTACAATTACCTCATCAAGTTCTACTTTCCTCCCACTCACTTCTTTCGAGAGAAACTACTTCTCTAGAAGGGATCCATTTTTAGCAACGAATATCTTGCCTTTGGATCTGTGATAGAAGGTGTACCCAACAGTCTCCTTTGGGTATCCTATGAAGACACATTTCTCCGATTTGGGTTCGATCTTATCAGTTTGAAATTTTTCACATAAGCATCGCAACCCCAAACTTTAAGAAACGACAGCTTCAGTTTCTTGCCAAACCATAGTTCATATGGTGTCATCTCAACAGATTTAGATCGTGCCCTATTTAACATGAATGTATCTGTTTGTAATGCATAACCCCTAAAACGATAGTGGTAAATCGGAAAGAGACATCATAGATCGCACCATATCTAATAAAGTACGGTTATGATGTTCGGACACACCATTACGCTGTTGTGTTCCAGGTGGCATGAGTTGTGAAACTATTCCACATTGTTTGAACTAAAGGCAAAACTCATAACTCAAATTTTTGCTTCTGCGATCAAATTGTAGAAACTTTATTTTTATTGTTTTTATGATTCTCCACTTCACTCTGAAATTCTTTTAAATTTTCAAATGTTTCAGACTTGTGCTTCATTAAGTAGATATACCCATATCTGCTCAAATCATCTGTGAAGGTCAGAAAATAACGATACCCGCCGTGAGCCTCAACACTCATCGGACCGCATACATCAATATGTATTATTTCCAATAAGTCAGTGGCTCGCTCCATTGTTTTGGAGAACGGAGTCTTAGTCATCTTGCCCATGAGGCATGGTTCGCAAGCATCAAGTGATTCCAAAAGCCCATCGGCAAGTAGTTTCTTCATGCGCTTTACACCAATATGACCTAAAAGGCAGTGCCACAAATAGGTTGCACTATCATTATAAACTTTGCATGTTTTGGCTTCAATATTATGACTATGTGTATCACTACGATTGAGATTCAATAAACCATTCACCTTGGGTGTATGACCACAGAAGGTTTTATTCATGTAAACAGAATAACAATTGTTCTTTTAAATGATTGCAATAAACATGATCCAATCATATTATGCTCAACGTAAACACCAAATAACATTTATTTTAGGTTCAACACTAATCCCGAAGGTAAAGGGAGTGTGCGATGGTGATCTTATCAACCTTGGAATCATTTCCAGCACACATCGTCACCTCATGCTCAACTAGTCTTTTTTTATTTTGCGACTCCCGTTTCGAGTTACTACTCTTAGCAACTGAACAAGTATCAAATACCGAGGGGTTTTCTAAACACTAGTAAAGTACACATCAATAACATGTATATCAAATATACCTTTGTTCACTTTGCCATCCTTCTTATCCGCCAAGTATCTAGGGCAGTTCTACTTCTAGTGACCATTTCCTTTGTAGTAGAAGCACTCAGTTTCAGGCTTGGGTCTAGCTTTGGGCTTCTTCATGGGAGTGGCAACTTGCTTGCCATTCTTCTTGAAGTTCCCTTTCTTTCCCTTGCCCTTTTACTTGAAACAAGTGGTCTTGTCAACCATCAACACTTGATGCTTTTCTTGATTTCTACCTTCGCCGATTTCAGCATCGCGAAGAGCTCGAGGAATTGTTTTCGTCATCCCTTGCATATTATAGTTCATCATGAAGTTCCAGTAACTTCGTGACAGTAACTAGAGAACTCTGTCAATTACTATCTTATCTCGAATATTAACTCCCACTTGATTCAAGCGATTGTAGTCCTCAGACATTCTGAGCACATGCTCACTTGTTGAGCTACTCTCCTCCATCTTGTAGGCAAAGTACTTGTCAGAGGTCTCATACCTCTCGACTCGGGCATGAGTCTGAAATACCAATTTCAGCTCGTGGAACATCTCATATGCTTCGTGGCGTTCAAAATGTTGTTAAAGACCCGTTGTTTTTAAGTCGTAAAGCATGGTGCACTAAACTATCAAGTAGTCATCATATCGAGCTTGCCAAACGTTCATAACGTCTGCATCTGCTCCTGCAATAGGTCCGTCACCTAGCGGTGCATCAACAACATAATTCTTCTGTGCAGAAATGAGGATAATCCTCATATCATGGACCTAGTCCGCATCATTTCTACCATCATCTTTCAACTTATTTTTCTCTAGGAACATATCAAAAATAAAATGGGGAGGCTATACGCAAGAAATTGATCTACAACATAGATATGCAAATACTATCAGGACTAAGTTCATGATAAATTTAAGTTCAATTAATCATATTACTTAAGAACTCCAACTTAGATAGACATCCCTCTAGTCATCTAAATGATCACGTGATCCATATCAACTAATCCATGTTCGATCATCACGTGAGATGGAGTAGATTTCGATGGTGAACTTCACTATGTTGATCATATCTACTATATGATTCATGTTCGACCTTTCGGTCTCAGTGTTCCGAGGCCATATCTGCATATGCTAGGCTCGTCAAGTTTAACCCGAGTATTCTGCATGTGCAAAACTGGCTTGGACCCGTTGTATGTGAACGTAGAGCTTATAACACCCGATCATCACGTGGTGTCTCAGCATGAAGAACTGTCGCAAGGGTGCATAATCAAGGAGAACACTTATACCTTGAAATTTTAGTAACGGATCATCTCATAATGCTACCGTCATACTAAGCAAAATAAGATGCATAAAAGATAAACATCACATGCAATCAAAATATGTGACATGATAGGGCCATCATCATCTTGTGCCTTTGATATCCATCTCCAAAGTATCGTCATGATCTCCATCGTCACCGGCATGACACCATGATCTCCATCCTCTTGATATTTATCAACATGTTGTCACATGGTCGTCTCGCCAACTATTGATATCACATAGCGATAAAGTAAAGCATTTATATGACACTTGCATCTTATGCAAAAAAGAGACAACCATAAGGCTCCTGCCAGTTGCCGATAACAAAACATGATCCTCTCATACAACAATTTATATCTCATCACGTTTTGACCATATCACATCACAACATGCCCTGCAAAACAAGTTAGACATCCTCTACTATGTTGTTGCAAGTTTTACTTAGCCGCTACGGGCTTATAGCAAGATCCGTTCTTACCTACGCATCAAAACCACAACGATTTTTTTGTCAAGTGTGCTGCTTTAACCTTCAACAAGGACCGGGCGTAGTCAAACTCGATTCAACTAAAGCTGGAGAAACAGACACCTACTAGCCACCTGTGTGCGAAGCACGTCGGTAGAACCAGTCTCATGAACGCGGTGATGTAATGTCGGTCTGGGCTGCTTGATCCAACAATACCACCGAATCAAAGTATGATATGCTGGTATGCAATATGACTATTATCGCCCACAACTCTTTGTGTTCTACTCGTGCATATAACATCTACGCATAGACTTGGCTTGGATGCCACTGTTGCGGAACACAGTATTTCAAAAAATTCCTACGATCACGCAAGATCTATCTAGGAGATGCATAGCAATGAGAGGGGAGAGTGTGTCTATGTACCCTCCTAGACCGAAAGAGGAAGCGTTAAGTAACGTGGTTGATGTAGTCGAACGTCTTCGCGATCCGACCGATCAATTAATAAACGCACGGCACCTTCGCGATCTACACAAGTTCAGCTCGGTGATGTCCCTCGTACTCTTGATCCAGGTGAGGCCGAGGCTGAGTTCCGTCAGCACGACGGCGTGTTGATGGTGATGATGAAGTTACCGATGCAGGGCTTCGCCTAAGCACTACGACAATATGACCGAGGTGGAAAACTGTGGAGGGGGGCACCGCACACGGCTAAAGATCAACTTGTGTGTTTATGGGGTGCCCCCTCCCCCGTATATAAAGGTGGGGAGGAGGGGGTCGGCCGGCCACAAGGGGCGCGCCCAAGTGGGGAATCCTACTCCTAGTAGGAGTAGGTTCCCCCCCTTTCCTAGTCCAACTAGGAGAAGAAGGAAGGAGAGGAGAGGGAGAGGGAAAGAGGGGCCGCGCCCCTCCCCTTGTCTTGTTTGGACTCCCCTTGGGGAGGGGGGTGTGCCACCTCCTAGCTGAGGCCCTCTCTCTCCCCTAAGGCCCACTAAGGCCCATAACTTCCGGGGGGGTTCCGGTAACCCTCCAGCACTCCGGTTTTATCCGGAACTATCCAAAACACTTCCAGTGTCCGAATAACATGGTCCAATATATCAATCTTTATGTCTCGACCATTTCGAGATTCCTCGTCATGTCCATAATCACGTCCGGGACTCCGAACAACCTTCGGTACATTAAATAACATAACTCACAATACATATCGTCATCGAACATTAAGCGTGCGGACCCTACGGGTTCGAGAACTATGTAGGCATGACCAAGACTTGTCTCCAGTCAATAACCAATAGCGGAACCTGGATGCTCATATTGGTTCCTACATATTCTACGAAGATCTTTATCGGTCAAACCACATAACAATATATGTTGTTCCCTTTGACATTGGTATGCTACTTGCCCGAGATTTGATCGTTGATATCATCATACCTAGTTCAATCTCGTCACAGGCAAGTCTATTTACTTGTTCCATAATGCATCATCCCATGACTAACTCATTGGTCACATTGCTTGCAAGGCTTATAGTGATGTGCATTACCGAGAGGGCCCAGCAATGCCTCTCCGACAATCGGAGTGACAAATCCTAATCTCGATCTATGCCAACTCAACAAACACCATCGGAGACACCTGTAGAGCATCTTTATAATCACCCAGTTATGTTGTGACATTTGATAGCACACAAGGTGTTCCTCCGGTATTCAGGAGTTGCATAATCTCATAGTCATAGGAACATGTATAAGTCATGAAGAAAGCAATAGAAATAAACTAAACGATCATTATGCTAAGCTAACTGATGGTTCTTATCCATCCCATCATTCTCCTAATGATGTGATCTCGTTCATCAAATGACAACACATGTCTATGGTCAGGAAACTTCACCATCTTTGATTATGGGCTAGTCAAGTAGAGGCATACCAGGGACACTCTATTTTGTCTATGTATTCACACATGTACTAAGTTTCAAGTTAATACAATTCTAGCATGAATAATAAATATTTATCATGATATAAGGAAATATAAATAACAACTTTATTATTACCTCTAGGGCATATTTCCTTCACAATGCCCACCATAGCCTCACAAAGGAAGGCGAAGACCGCAAGGAGGATGATGGATTGGGCGTCCAGATGAAGCCCCTGGATTTGGTAACGCGAGATGATAGCATTGAAGAAATCAGAGAAAGGGGGGATCATGCCAGCCAGGAGAGCATGAAGATGGACGGGGATCTAAGTGGCTTCCATGTAAACCATGGCTTAGGAAGCGGGCCAGACCATCGTCGCCCTCCATTCATTGGAATCGGCGGCAAGGGCCGGACGGACCTTGGCCAAACCCTCTTGATTGATCACTATCGACCGCTCAAGAGCCGGCTCCAACACTGGCTGAGCTTTGGCCGGAGTGCATGCTTTCCCTTCTTCTTCGATCGAGGGGCCATGGCGGCAAGAGAGGGATGGAGTCGGCGTCGAATCTGGGGGAAGAGCTATAGGTTTGCGGAAGAGAGGAGGAGACAAGGGCAAGCACGATGAGCGATGAGGGCAGTAATACGCTAACAACGGGCGGTCGCTAGGCCTGGCATTTATTAAGGCTGCGTGGGGAAGTGGAGGCGCCCGTGTCCAATCAACCGCCATGCGTTGACCAAGGCCGCAGGCGGTTAGGGCCCATGACACTCCGCACTTTCCCTTCGTATTTGCCTCGAAGTCAAGTCCGAGTATGCCTTGCGCCCGGGGGCTACTATCGGCAGTCCGGGAATGGGGTACCCAGACTTGCCATTCCTGCGGCCCATGGCGTGGGCCCATCGACGGCCCAGTAGGGCCCAGTTTCAACATCGAAAACTCAAGACCCTTGTGAGGGACCAAGCCTCACAAGGCGGACGACACCAAGACCTCCACAAGGAGCGGCTCCCGAGGAGTGGAGATTTCTATGCAAGCTTCACCTCATGAGGTTTGGATGACGTGAGCCATGACGACCAAGGCTAGGCGAGCGCCAGCGGGTGCAGTGCACCAGTTTCCTCTTTGCTGCTAAAGAAGCAAGCGCAGGTACGGAGTCTCGAGGAATCAGCCAATGGTTTCCATTTTGGTGCAACAAGACCAAGACCGCCAGGACGGCAGGATGGAGGTCATCGCCGAGCCCACTGCAGCGTCATGACCAGAGGCTTTTGACTGCAAAGACTACTTTTGTCAGGATAACATGTACTAGCTGCCCCCCTTCGAATTTGGCCATTGTGGTATCCCTTCCTGCCTTCATTTGGGAAGAGGACCAAGGCCACTATAAATAGGGCCTAGTCACCACCATAGAGGGGGGACCAGACGTGTTGGTGGGAACGACACCTATGGGATCACAAGAGTCCCTACTACGGTTACCTGGGCGCGGGTCATGAGAAGTGCAGGATTAGCAGTCGGCATGAGGATCATTTACCCAGGTTCGGGCCGCGAGGATGCTTAAAACCCTAGTCCTGCTTTGGTGTATGTATTTAGTGTTCTTGGGCTTTTGAACTAGCTACAGTGGTTGTGTAGTTCAAAAGAGCCGAATCCCTCTCTTGTACGCCGTAGGCCTCCTTTTATAGTCGAAAGGGGCTGCCATAGTGGCACCTACGAGGTGGAAAGGCCTATAGTACTACGAGCTTATCGCTCGTATTACTAGACAAGACGCATTTAATGCATCGCTTAGGTGTCCCTTAGCTTTATCGGGGACGGCAATGAGACCCGTCCCGTCCGTCGCCGCTCCTCCTCGCTTCGACAGGCGCCCAGGCTAGGGGCGCATACAGTGCCATGTAGACAGGCAGGCAGCTGAGGTGGTGCGGTGGTAGGGCCTTCATGAAGGTTCGCACACCGCCACGCAGGTGCCTGCTGATTTGGTCTGGAAGTCGCATGGTGCCATGCAGGTGCCTACCCACCTGGTTGAGCTGGCAGCTGCATGTGAACGGCAGCGGAGTCTTGGCTGGTGCGGGCCTGGTAGTGGCCCCGCTGACGCCCTCGGCAAGGGTCTTGCTGGGGGCCCGACAAGGGTCTTGCCGTGGCGTTGCAGTCATCCCCGGCAAGGGTCTTGCCGGGGTCTTGTGGATTTCCTCGGCTAGGATCATGCCGAGGGTCGTCGTCTTCTAGTCCTCATCTGAACTCATATATTTATGGGTTTGACAAAGATTTGCATGCCACCATAGAGGCGCCTCCCGAGCCTTGGTTCTGACGCAGGTGCTTGGGTTGGAGCCAGTGGGCTCAAGGATGGCTCGCTCTGCTGGTGTTGGGAAAGTTGCCCCGGCAAGGCTCTTGCCGGGGCCGCAGCAGGCCGCCTCGGCAAGGATCTTGCCGAGGGAGTCCACCTCACCCTCTTGCCCTCCTGCACTTTCAGTCTTGGTGTCACCTTGGTTGTCCTGTGCTTTGATTTCTCTCCGGCTTCCCTCCTCTGCCCTGCTAAGCGTGGCCACGGCGCGTGGCTCTGACTTCCTGTGCACAAGTAAAGGGGTCAAAAGGAGAGCCCCTACTTTTGTACACCGATAGGAGCCCCCGGACTGGGCCGCACATAAGCGCGACGCGTTGTTGGGCTAGGCCCAGAACGGTGCGCGGGCAGGTGGGGCAGATTTTACCATAGCAATTTCTCGTCCGCTGCGCTTCCCCACGACCCGCGTTGAACGCGCGACGTGGAGGGTCGTGCGTGACGTGGGGTTCATGCATGGGGCGGTTCCCGCACGCATGCGTCACATCATGGTAAAGAGGCGGCTCGCGCCTTCCCCGTAAAAGGAGGGAAGCATAGAGGCACGACCCATTTACTCGGGTGGACTTGGGTCATGGCCTTCAAGGCGCCTGCGCCCCATGATCACGGGGTGGGCAGCGACCGCTTCGCCTGTCCCTTCAATGCTGCTCGCTCGCCATGTGTCCCTCATGCAGGTGGCATGAGGTAGAGGCGGGAAACCGGGTCGTCGCTGATTGGGGCAGCGGGCCGGCCCTGATTCCCTGCGCCCCTAATGACCGGATTAGTCGAGTGGGGCAGCGTAGCCCCGACTCCGCCGCTTTATAAGGAGGGGACGGGGGCGGCATTCCACATTCTTCCATCATCCGTCTCCTCCCACCTCCGCTTCTTCCTTCCATCCGCCATGGCGAGAGGAAGCGCTGGCCCTTCGACGGTGGCGGCAAGGGTCGCTGCTCGCCAGCGCATTCCTCCTTCCCAAGAGCTCGTGGCGGCGGAACCGGCCACGAGAGGAAGGGGGAGGGGGCGAGGTCGAGGTCATTGTGGCACTCGGGGGAGAGGAGGATGGGGCGGCGCATCGGCCTTGCCTCCGCTAGCGATGCCTCCCCCGACGGAGCACCACATCGGGGACCAACCCTGTGAATTCTTCATCAGGCTGCGCCGGCCACCGCGTCGCCGCCTTCGTCTCACTACTGCCTTTGCTCGGGAGATGGAGCTCGATCCACCCCAGACCCTCTGGTTGCACATTAAGGGCTGCAGGAACGGTGGCACGCGGGTCGACGTCGACTTCCCTGCCCCTCAAGTCATGTACCTCCGCCGCAGATGGAAGACGTTCACACGCAACCACAGCCTGACGAAGGGGCTTGTCCTGTACTTCAAGTTAACGGAGGGTAGCCTGTTCTCCGTCAAGGTCTTCGGAGATCTCGGAACTCGCCTGAAGTGCTACGTGGAGAGATCCTCCGACGATGAAGACTCCTCCTCAAGTGGGAGTGACTAGGAGGACAGCGACGGCGAGGGAGTCGAGCGGCAGGATGCCGACTCCAACTTCGACTGACCGCGCCGCCCCTCCCTCGGCCACATGCCTTGCCGAGGGCCATCCTCGCCAAGCTCTCCATCGGGATGCTCCCCGTCATCTCCTTCGGCGGCTGGCGTAGGAGGGCCGGAGAGGGCGAAGAAGCTGGGTGGCGGCCGTCAAGTCGAAGTACGCGGGCACCGATGCCTTCGTCGCGTATTGCCGGCCCGCTGCCTCATCTTCCAGCTTCCCTCCCGGCATGGAGATGTTCTCTTGGCGCCTTCTGCTCCTCGCACCTCACCTAGGCACTCTTTTCGCCCTACGTCCCTCTTGTTCCACCTTCTGAGGAGAGGGACAAGAAAGGGATTACGGGCATCTTATCTTTTTTTAGTTTGTAAGCCTGTGGGCACTTGTTAATTTTAAGACTTGTTATCCCCTTGCTCATGTTTTTAATTCCATATGAACTGTACCTGTATGGGATGTTTTTAATGAAAAGGGTGCTTGCCAGGTTCTTTGTGCGTGAGCGAGGCCCATGCCAAGGATGAATCCTTGTTATTTTTAAGGTAAGCATTGTCGCCCGGCAACAGGCCTTGCCGTTTCCCTACTCCAGTCGACCATTCTCGCGCTCTTGGCGAAGGCAGGAGCAAAGTAGGGTTAGGCCCCTCGTTCATCTCCTTGCCACCGTGACTACTACCAAATTCTGACGTAGGAGGTAGCTCTTAGGTACAGAAAAGGGGGAGCATGGTGGTTTCAAGAACACAAACGAGGTTTCACATATCCCAGTTCTATATGGAAACACACAACAAGGGGATGAAAGACTTATCTGAATCCGCAGCCCTCGACAACCCTGGGCTTGCCGTGGTTGGTCCCTCGTATCTTCAGCTCCCGGCAGCCTTGCCCTGCCGGGGCCGGAGCGCCGGCTTGTTCTCCTTTTCCCAAGCGGCTCAGTAGAAGTGCCCTGCGAAGCAAAGAGAACAGAAAGACGCACACTCGACCTCTAGGCTAGGGGTTAGTTACCGCTAAGTACTATCAACCCTAACCGAGGGAGAGACTTAACCTAGCATGCATGCTACAACTTAGGGCACCAGAGCTTCATTTATTTATGCTCAGGGTCTGTGCCTGGCTTTGTACAGAGGGTTACACGCCTTGCCGGCAAGGCTCGCACAAAAGGTGGTTCGCCGGGAGGCCCGGTAACCGCGCCTTATGGGTAAAACTTACGAAGATGTTCGATGTTCCAGGAATTGCTTACTAGGATAGCATCTTCGATCTCCAGGCGGACTGCACTGGGCCTGGTGACTCGTATTGCCCGATGAGGGCCTTCCCACTTTGGCGTTAACTTGTTGGAATTCTTGGCCGACTGAACGCGCCGAAGAACAAGGTCGCCTTCCTCAAGGCTTCGGGCATGGACATTGCGGCTATGGTAGCGGCGCAAGGCTTGCTGGTAGCGTGCTGCTCTCACAGCCGCTCGAATACGATCTTCCTCAAGGAGCGTTGCGTCGTCTTGCCACAATCGCTCTTGCTCAAGCTTGTCATAAGCAAGCACTCGAGATGACCCGTATATGAGTTCCGTGGGGAGAACTGCTTCTGCCCGTATACCAGGGCAAAGGGTGTCTAGCCGGTGGCTCGATTTGGTGTCATTCTAATCGACCAAAGAATTGCCGTCAACTCATCAATCTAGTGCCTTCTGCTTTTGTGCAGCTTGTCAAAAGTCTTTGTTCCCAGGCCTCGCAGTACTTCAACATTTTCCCTATCCGCCTGGCCGTTGCTCCGTGGGTGTGCCACGGAAGCAAAACAGACCTTGCTGCCGAGGTCTTGGCTGTACTACATGAAGGCGTGGCTTGAGAGCCGCGTGTCGTTGTCGGTGATGACTCTTTTTGGCACACCAAAACGGCAGACTAGTCCCTTGAAGAACTTGACGACTGATTGTGTTGTCACCTTCCTTACTCCTTCCACTTCCGACCACTTTGTGAACTTGTCGATTGCAACGTACAAGTACTCAAAGCCCCCGACAGCACGAGGAAGGGGCCCAATATGTCGAGCCCCAGAGCGAAAACGTCCAGGAGAGAGGAATTGTTTGAAGGGCTTGAGCTGGTTGATGAAGCTTCTTTGAATGGAACTGGCACGCTTCACACCTGGTTACTAGTGCCGTTGCATCCTGGAGGTCCGTGGCCAGAAGAAGCCTTGCCGGGATGCTTTGTCACCAAGGACCCTCGATCCTATGTGGGAGCCACATATGCCTCCATGTATCTCTGCAACAGCACCAGTCCTTCCTCCTGAGGGATGCACTTCAATTTTACACTGTTCGTCCTTTTTCTATACAGGACGTCATCGACGAACTGGTACAAGGCAGACCGACGGGCTACTTTTTCCGCTTCTTCCTGTTCTTCAGGAAGTTCCCCTGTCTGGAGGAAACGGACGGTATGTTGTGCCCATGCCGGAGCTTGGGGCTCGATGGCAAGGACCAAAGGCATTTCTTCCGCCATGGGGGCGGTCGTCTCTACGGCCAGGGCTTGACGCCCTGCCAGAGCCAGCTGCCCCTTGGCAGGCTCGGAATCCATGGCAACACTCTTGTCGGCGGCCCCTGGGGGCACGGCGGGAAAGTACTTGTCAGGCCCGATTTCCTCCACTTGTTCCGCTCCTTTGATGGTTCGATGGATGGTTGAGTTAGCCAAAGCAAAAAGGTACCTAGTTCCATAGGTAGTTTGAATGCAGCGCACTTTGACAGGTAGTCAGCAATGTCGTTCTCCGCTCGGGGAACTTGCTCCGCTTGAATACCATCGAAGCGGTCCTCCAGCTTCCTCACCTCATCTACGTAGGCCTCCATTAACAGACTCTGGTAATCTTTGTTGACCTGTCTGACGATGAGCTTCTTCACCCCGAGGTCTACCGCGATCCTGAGACCGGCGAGCAGCCCCTCGTACTCAGGAGTGTGGTTTGTGGACATCTCCCTGGGAAAGTGCATCTGGATCACATACTTGAGGTGCTCTCCGGTAAATGCGACAAGCAGCACACCGGCACCGGTGCCTTGCAGCGAGAAAGCCCCGTCAAAGTAGATGATCCAATCGCGACTTGCCTCCTCGCTGGGGAGAGCGGTCTCCTGGATTTCCTCGTCGGGCATTGGGGTCCATTCGGCAATGAACTCCGCCAAGACCTGCTCTGGATTGTCAAAGTACTTTCAAACTTCAACCCAAAGATTGACAACTCCAAGGCCCACTCCACAATCCTTCCGATCGCATTTGGGTTGTGCAGTATCCGTTGCAAAGAGAGGCGGGTGACGAAAGTAATCTCGTGGGCTTGGAAGTAATGACACAGCTTCCTCGAGGACATAAGGAGGACGAAGAGCAATTTCTGCACACCTGAGTAACTTGAACTGGCTCCCTGCAAGAGGGAGCTGACAAAGCAAAGTGGGTGCTGCATCATCTTCTTCATCTGCACCACTTCACTTGGCTGCGTGGGCCCTGCCCCGACGGCATCGGATTCTACCAGGGGCCTTGCCTTGCCGGCACCAGGCCCTGCTGGGGGAATCTCTGACTTGCCATCCGCCAGTCCTGCCACTCCCACTGCCTCTTCTGTGGCACTAGTGCGGCGCTGACCACTTGATTCGTTGCTGCTAGATACAGCAGCAACGGCTCTTGTGGTTTAGGCGCAACCAATATTGGCGTAGAGGAAAGGTATTTCTTCAGATCTTGCAATGTTGCCTCAGCCTCTGGGGTCCACTCCATTGGGCTTGCCTTCTTCAATATTTTGAAAAAGGGAAGGGCACGATCAGAGGACTTGGAGACGAACCTGCTCATGGCGGCAACGCAGCCAGTGAGCCGGCACACATCCTTGACCCGCTTGGGCGCCTCAATCTGCTCAAGCCTTGATCGTGTCCGAGTTTGCCTCGATCCCACGCTGCGACACAAAGAACCCGAGAGGTTTTCCTAACGGGATGCCAAAGACACACTTCTCAAGGTTCAGCTTGAGGTTGATCTTGCATAGGTTGGCAAACGTCTCTCCTAGGTCTTGTACAAGGGTCACCTTGTTCTTGGTTTTGACCACTTATATGCTTCCCTATTTCTATGTAGCTGGGGCTCAAAACCAATCTGGACCGCCCTTGCGAATGTCGAGCCAGCACTCTTCAACCCGAAAGGCATCCGTAAAAAGCAATACGTACCACATGGGGTGATAAAGGTTGTCTTCTCTTCATCTTCTCTTGCCATGAAGATCTGGTGGTAGCCCGATTAGGTGTCGAGGAATGATAACAGATCACACCCGGCCGTGGAGTCAACAATCTGGTCGATGCGTGGCAATGGGAATGGATCCTTAGGACAAGCCTTATTGACATCCGTGTAGTCAATACACAACCTCCACTTCCCATTTGCCTTCCGCACCACCACCAGATTGGCCAACCACATCGGATGGAGCACTCCTCTCACCAAACCTGCCGCTTCAAATTTCCTGATCTCCTGTGTGATGAACTGCTGTCGTTCCAAAGCTTGCTTCCTGACCTTCTGCTTGACGGGTCGCGCATGGGGATAGATAGCAAGGTGGTGCTCAATCACTTCCCTAGGAACGCCGGGGATGTCGGATGCTTTCCACGCAAACACATCGACATTCGCCCGCAGGAAAGTTACGAGTGTGCTTTCCTATTTGCCATCGAGGGTGGAGCTTATGGTGAAAGCCCCTCCCATGCCATCCTCCTTGACGAACACCCTCTTGGTCTCTGGTGGTGTAGCTCTGGATTTCTTGCTCTTGCCGGTAGAGCTCTCTGGCACGTCCTCGACCATAGCACAGCACTCCGAAGAGGCGCTCTTGCCGGAGTGGGTGTGAGAGGTCTTGCCGGTCTTCTTCTTCCCTCCCGGGGCCTCAACGGCAGGAGCAGGTGCCTTGGCGGCAGCTGCTGCAACTGCTTCTCGATAGAGTTGGTCAACGAAGATCAGCACATCCTTCTTGTTGGAAGGGACGGTGATGATGGTCATCGGCCCAGGTATCTTCAACGTATTGTAGGAGTAGTCCGCCACCTCCATGAACTTGGCTAGTGTCGGGTGGCCGAGGATCCCGTTGTAGGGCAAGGGGATCTCGACCACCTCGAAGACGATCCTCTCCATCCTGTAGTTCAACTCACCGCCAAACGTCATGGGCAATGTGACCTTCCCCTTGGGCTGGCTCCTTCACGGGTTGACCCCTTGAAACATACCCGTTTCCTCAAGGTCTCCATCGGGAATTTGCAGCCTTTTGATCACGACGGGCGAGATCAAGTTCAGGCCGGCCCCGCCGTCAACCAGCATCTTATTCACCTTGAGGTTGCATATCGTTGGTGAGACCAACAACGGCAAACACCCAACCGCAGTCGTGCGGTCAGGGTGGTCCTCGGTGTCAAAGATGAGGGGCGTGCTGGACCATTTCAGTGGCTTCTGACCGTCGGATGATGGCTCTGTGGCAGTAATCTCATGCGCCCACTGCTTGAGCTGGCGGTGAGAAGTGTGCAGCGAGGCGCCACCATCAACGCAGATGGCCTCCGTAGCCTTCTGGAACTCATGCTCACCGGAATCGTCGTCCTCGTCACGATCATGGTCTTCATGCTTCTTGTCATGGGCCCGGGCGGGCCTCTCTTGCTGGTTATCCTTGCCGCGGCGACCTCCTTGGCCGCCACGCTTCTTGCCAGATCCTTCGGCACCATCCCGACCCTTCTCCTTGTCCCGCCTCTCATATTCGGATTTTTGCATTTCAGCAAGCAGCGCAACTTGTCGGCAGTTCTGGAGGTTGTGGCCCTTGGTGCGGTGGATCTTCCAGTACTGCTTGTCTGAGCCTCCTGGCTTATTGGTGGCTGCCAAGGCCCAGCAAGCGGCGCACCCGGCAATCTCCATGTCAGGGTCGTCTGCCTTGGCCTTCTTGGCGGCGCTGGTGTTGCCGAATCCCTCGATGGCAAGCACGGTCTTGTCCTTACGTTTCCTGTTACAACGCCGGCCCTTCTTCGTTGGGGCGGCGGTGTCTTTGTCGGTAGAGTCGGTTTCCGCACTGGCGTCTTCGTCAGGGTACTTCCTTCCTTCTTCAGCCCAGGCGCATCTATCGGCTAGAACGTAAAGTTCGGCCAAGTCTTTGACCTTGTTCATTGCCAGCTCTTCATGCATCTTGCAGTTACGCACATTCTGATGGAATGCGCTGATCACGGCAGCAGGATGAACATGTGGAATGATATGTACTCGGCTGAACCTCTGTATGTACTTACACAGGTTTTCACCTTCCTTCTGGGGAATGATATGCAAATCACTCGCCTGGCCATGAGCTTGGTGGCCTCAAGTGAAGGCACCAACGAACTCGTGGCATAGATCTGACCAAGAAGAAATGGAATCCACCGGCAAGTGCATCAACCAAGAAATGACATTGGGTTTCAGGGCCAACGGGTAGTAATAGGCAAGCACCTTGTCGTGACAAGCTCCAGCGGCTTGCATCGCGATGGTGTAGATGCTGAGGAACTCTGACGGGTGGGTCTTATCGTCGTACTTCTCGCCGACGTCGGGCTTGAACATGTGGTGGGACGGCCACTTGAACTGCCGCAGCTCACGGGTAAAGGCTGGGCAACCCACCTCGTAAGGTAGGCCACCAGAGCCTCCCGGTGCTGGGTGGTCCATAGCGGGCCCCGCCCGCCTATCTGACTGGTGGCACATATTGCGCTAGCACTCGATGGTGGTTTGAGCGTCTTCATGGGCTCACTCCTAAAGAACCTGGCATTGATCGCGGCGGGTCCATGGGTCGGACGACGCTATTGAAATGTCATGACAAGCGTCATCATGACGGACGGACATCCGCGGTGGCTGGGGTGGAGGAGGAGAGTGCACCGTGGCCGCGGCGCCTCCGGCCCCTCCACCGCCAGCATGCAGTGGCTCGATGGAGCGCCGGCCCAAGGGCCCCGCTGGCCGTGGCTCGTCTTTGTTGGCAACACCGTCGGGGCTCCGGATTGTGGCTCTCCACTCGTCAAGCTTCTCCGCGGCAGGGGGGAGTCCAGGAGCAGTTGCGCGCGTGCCAAGGCTTCTGCTGGCATGGATGGTGGCGAAAGCTGCATGGACCGTGGCGTGCTTCGACTTCCAACCACGTTAGAAGGAGCTCTGTCACGGCCCAGCGGCTGTGTGCCGTTCTCGCCAGCACTTCAGCGGGTGTGCTGACCTCCTTCGTCCCGCGGATGATGCATAGGACTATTCCCATGGCGGCAGCCAGGGTCATCAGCGTGGTGACGCTGCTTGTCGCGCACAACCTAGGAAGAGCGCACTGTGGGCGCTGGAGTGGGAGTCTTGGAGGTCGCCGCGCCGCCCACGGGTGGTACGGCGACGCCCCCGGAGGGTCCCGCGCTGTCTGCGCGGAGCCTAGCTCCGTCTCTGGATTTCGCGGCATGTGGCTTGTCGCCTTGCGCACGAACGGTGCCGGTCGCCAGGCTCTGACTGCCAGAGCGATGTTGGTGCTCGCGGGTCGTGCCTCAGGTTCTGTCCGCGACCGGCCCACTGCTCGCCCGCACCGATAAGGGCCGTCCGGCTCCCGATGAACCGACCATCGTGGCCGCCTTCTTCTTGGGAGACATGGCGATGAAGAACTGATAGGCTAACTGCTAGACCAGATTCTCACAACTGCGCTCCCCTACCTGGCACGCCAAAATGTCGGTGGGAAACGACACCTATGGGATCACAATAATCCCTATTATGGTTGCCGGGGCGTGGGTCATGAGAAGAGCGGGATTAGCAGTCAGCACGAGGATCATTTACCCAGGTTCGCGCCACGAGGATGTGTAAGACCCTAGTCCTGCTTTGGTGGATGTATTCAGTGTTCTTGGGCTTTCGAACTAGCTACGGTGGCTGTGTAGTTCAAAAGAGTCGAATCCCTCTCCAGTACGCTGTAGGCCTCCTTTCATAGTCGAAAGGGGCTGCCATAGTGGCACAAAGGGTGTGGAAAGGCCTACAGTACTGTGAGTTCTATCGCTCATATTATAGGACAAGATGCATTTAATGCATCGCTTAGGTGTCCCTTAGCTTTATCAGCGACGGGAACGAGGCCCGTCCCATCCTTCATCGCTCCTCCTTGCTTCGACATGCGCCTAGGCTAGGGGCGCATGCAGTGCCATGTAGACAGGCAGGCAGCTAAGGTGGTGTGGTGGTAGGGCCTTCATGAAGGTCCGCACACTGCCACGTAGGTGCCTGCTGATTTGGCCTGGAAGTCGCATGTTGCCACGCAGGTGCCTGCTGATTTGGCCTGGAAGTCGCATGTTGCCACACTGGTGCCTGCTGATTTGGCCTGGAAGTCGCATGTTGCCACACTGGTGCCTGCTGATTTGGCCTGGAAGTCGCATGTTGCCACGCTGGTGCCTGCCCAGCTGGTTGGGCTGGAAGCTGCATGTGAACGGCGGCATAGTCTTGGCTGGTGCGGGCCTGGCAGTGGCCCTGCTGATGCCCTCGATAAGGGTCTTGCCGGGGGCCCGGCAAGGGTCTTGCCATGGCGTTGCTGTCATCCCCGGCAAGGGTCTTGCTGGGGGTCTTGTGGATTTCCTCGGCTAGGATCCTGTCGAGGGTTGCCGTCTTCTAGTCCTCATCTGAACTCATATATTTATGGGTTTGACGAAGATTTGCATGCCACCACAGAGGCGCCTCCCGAGCCTTGGTTCCGGTGCAGTTGCTTGGGTCGGAGCTAGTGGGCTCAAGGATGGCTCGCTCTGCTGGTGTTGGGCAAGTTTCCCTGGCAAAGCTCTTGCCGGGGAGGCGGGGGGCCGCCTCGGCAAGGATCTTGCCGAGGGAGTCCAACTCACCCTCTTGCCCTCCTGCGCTTCCCGCCTTGGCATCGCCTTGGTTGTCTTGTGCTTTGGCTTCTCTTCGGCTTCCCTCCTCTGCCCTGCTAAGCGTGGCCGCGGCACATGGCTCTGACTGCCCGTGCACAAGTAAAGGGGTCAAAAGGAGAGCCCCTACTTTTGTACACTGACGGGATGGGATCAAATCCATTCCATCCTCACACTCATAAGTTCACTGGAGCGCAAGAACACGCCTCCTCCTGAGGCTATTCTCGCACTGTAATAGTTCATGCTCAACCTCTCGAGGCCAATCCACCAGAAAGCAGGAGTAGGGTTTTACACAGAAAGGTGGCCCGAAACTGGGTAAACTCCTATGACTCATTTCCTTCCTGTTCATCGAGCTAGGCCGTGAGATTGTCGAGTAGGTAGACTGGGGAGGTTGAGTTCTTCGCACGCACCCCAGAGTTCAAACCTCTCAAGGGCTTGCGGAACCCAAAATCTTACAACCTCCCACGTGCTCAGGTCATTGGTATCGACGTCTTCTTTCATGTTTGCGTAGGAGGGGTCGATGATGGTCGCGACAAGGTCAACCACGCAGTCCTTCTCTTGCACGTTGCCGATGATCTTGTATTGCTTCTGGATGTCAATGAATTTGTTGCACTAGATGGCCGAATCATAAAGCCGCGTTGTTCCTGCTCTCCACCATAGCAAAGGTGCAGTCGGCGGTGCAGATGAAACAGGCGAATGCTCCAGAATCTTTGATGGACCTACAACAGTGGTAGACGAGAACCTCATCCCAGATGCATACCAGGGCGACGGCGATCCGCTGGTCCTTGTCAGGAGATGAATGGATGGGCACAAGGTCTAGTCCAGCTACCTTGTGCTTTCTCCTCCTGTAGGTACTACTTGAACTTGGTGAGGCAGAGCTTCACCGATTCCGGATCGTTGGTGTACATCACATTCAACTTGGTGCTGCCATGGGTCTGAACGGCGAGCTCAAAAGTGAACTACTTGCTGAAGTCCATATCTAGCAGGCTCATCCCTCGGATCGCCATTGGAGTCTCTTCTATGTAGAATTGATGTGCCTGTTCTCGTTTTGTGGGGATTGGGGGTAGGGGAGTGTTGGGAAACGTTGCATGGAAAACAATTTTTTTTCTATGCACACACGAGATCTATCAAGGAGATACATAGCAACGAGAGGGGATAGTGTGTCTACGTACACTTGTAGACCATATGCGGAATCATTTAGTAACGCGCTTGATGTAGTCGAACTTCTTCAAGATCCAACCGATCGAGCACCAAACGTACGACACCTCCGGGTGCAGTACACGTTCAGGTCAGTGGCATCCACCCCTTCATGATCCAGCAAGACGGCGATGTAGTGGATGAGTTCCGATAGCACGACGGCGTGGTGATGGTCAAGGTGATGCTATCTCCGTAGGACTTCACCTAAGAACAATGAAAATATGACCGAGGGTGTAAATGGTGGAGGGGGCGCCGTACACGGCTAAGAGATTGTCGTGGTTATGTGTGGCACCCCCTCCCTTATATATAGGTGGGGGATGGGACGGGAGAGGCCAAGGGGCGCTCCAAGTAGGATCGAATCCTTCTTGGGCTCCTGCCCTTGGCCGAGCCCCCTTCCATATTTACCTCCGGGAGAAAGGAAAAGGGGGAGAGAAAGGAAGGGGGAAGCTGAATCCCCCCTTCCTTTCCTCCCCTAGGCCGGTTGCCATAGGAGGGGCACACCAGCCACTTCTGGGCTGGCGTGCTCCCCTCTTTTAGCCCATATGGCCCATATACTTCCAGGGGTGCCCGGAACCCCTTCCGGTGAACCGATAACTACCCCGTGCGGTCCGAAACTCTTCTGGAGGCTGAATATCATCGTCCTATATATCAATCTTCACCTTCGAACCATTCTGGAGCTCCTCGTCATGTTCGTGATCTCATCCAGGACACCGAACAACATTCGGTCACCAAATACATATAACTCATATAACACTATATCGTCAACGAACGTTAAGCATGCGGACCCTACGGGTTCGAGAACTATGTAGAAATGACTGAGACACCTCTCCGGTTAATGACCAACAGAGGAACCTGGATGCCCATATTTTTCTCCTACATATTCTATGAAGATCTTTATCGGTCAAACCTTATGACAACATACGTAATTCCCGTTGTCTATCGATATGTTACTTGCCCGAGATTCGATCGTCGGTATCTTCATACCAATTCAATCCCTTTACCGGCAAGTCTCTTTGCTCGTTCCGTAATACATCATCTTGCAACTAACTCATTAGTCACTTTGCTTGCAAGGCTTCTTATAATGTGTATTACCGAGAGGGCCCAGAGATACCTCTTCGATACTCGGAGTGACAAATCCTAATCTCGATATATGCCAACTCAACAAACACCTTTGGAGTTACCTGTAGAGCATCTTTATGATCACCCAGTTATGTTGTGACATTTAATAGCACACAAGGTATTCTTCCGGTATCCGGGAGTTGAATGATCTCATAGTCAAAGGAATATGTATTTGACATTAAGAAAGCAATAGCAATAAACTGAACGATCAATATGCTAAACTAATGGATGGGTCTTGTGCAACACATCATTCTCCTAATGATGTGATCCCGTTATCAAATGACAACACATGCCTATGGTTAGGAAACCTTAACCATATTTGATGAACGAGCTAATCTAGTAGAGGCTTACTAGGGACACAATATTTGTTTATGTATTCACACATGTTTTTTAGTTTCCGATAAATACAATTCTAGCATGAATAATTAACCTTTATCATGAACAAGGAAATGCAAAATAACAACTTTATTATTGCCTCTAGGGCGTATTTCCTTCAGTCTCCCACTTGCACTAGAGTCGATAATTTAGATTTATATAGTAATGAATCTAACACCCATGGAGTCTTAGTGCTAATCATGTTTTGCTCATGGAAGAGGCTTAGTCAACGGGCCTGCTACATTTTGATACATATGTATTTTGCAAACTTCGATGTCTCCATCCTTGGACTTTTCACGAATAGAGTTGAAGCGTCTCTTGATGTGTTTGGTTCTCTTGTGAAATCTGGATTCCTTTGCCAAGGCAATTGCTCCAGTGTTGTCACAAAATATTTTCATTGGACCCGATGCACTGGGTATTACAACCAGATCGGATATCAACTCCTTAATCTATACTCCTTCATGAGCTACTTCCGAAGCAGTTATGTACTCTGCTTCACACGTAGATCCCGCCATGACGCTCTACTTAGAACTACACCAACTGATAGCTCCACCATTCAATATAAATACATATCCGGTTTGTGACATAGAGTCATCCGGATCAGTGTCGAACCTAGCATCGACGTAACCATTTATGACGAGCTCTTTGTCACCTCCATAAATGAGAAACATATCCTTGGTCCTTTTTAGGTACTTTAGGATGTTCCTGACCGCTGTCCAGTGATCCACTCCTAGATTACTTTGGCACCTCCCTGCCAAACTTATGGCAAGGCTCACATCAGGTCTGGAACACAGCATATCATGCATGATAGAACATATGGCCGAGGCATAGGAAATGACTTTCATTTTCTCTCTAGCTTCTACAGTGGTCGGGCTTTGAGTTTGACTCAATTTCACACCTTGTAACACAGGCAAAAACTCTTTCTTTGACTGACTCTTTCAAAACTTTATCAAGGTATGTGCTTTGTGGAAGTCCTATTAAGTGTCTCGATATATCCTTATAGATCTTGATGCCCAATATATAAGCAGCTTCACCAAGGTCTTTTATTGAAAAATTCTTATTCAAGTATCCTTTTGTGCTATCCAGAAATTCTATATCATTTCCAATCAACAATATGTCATCCACATATAATATCAGAAATGCTAAAAAGCTATCACTCACTTTCTTGTAAATACATGCTTCACCATAAGTCTGTATAAAACCATATGCTTTGATCACCTCATCAAAGTGTATATTCCAACTCCGAGATGCTTGCACTAGTCCATAGATCCATCGCTGCAGCTTGCACACTTTGTTAGCACCTATAGGATCGACAAAACCTTCTGGTTGCATCATATACAACTCTTCTTTGAGATATCCATTAAGGAATGCAGTTTTGACGTCCATTTCCTAGATTTCATAATTATAACATGCGGCAATTGCTAACGTGATTCGGACTGACTTAAGCATCGCTGCGGGTGAGAAGGTCTCATCATAGTCAATCCCTTGAACTTGTCAAAAACCTTTTGCGACAAGTCGAGCTTTGTAGATGGTGACATTACCATCAGTGTCTGTCGTCTTCTTGAAGATCCATTTATTTTCAATGGCTTGCCGATCATCAGGCAAGTGCACCAAAGTCCATACTTTGTTCTCATACATGGATCCTATCTCAGATTTCATGGCCTCAAGCCATTTATCGGAATATGGGCTCAACGTAGCTCCTTAATAGTTCATAGGTTCGCCATGGTCTAATAACATGACTTCCAGGATAGGATTACCGTACCACTCTGGTGTGGAACGTGCTCTATTCAACCTACGAGGTCTAGTGGTAACTTGATACAAAGTTTAATGATTATCATCATTAGCTTCCTCTCTAGTTGGTGTAGAAATCATGGGAATGGATTTCTCTGATGTGCTAGTTTCCAATTCGAGAGAAGGTACGACTACCTCATCAAGTTCTACTTTCCTCACAATCACTTCTTTCAAGAGAAACTCCTTCTCTAGCACTACTGCGGGATGCTGCTAATGCGACACTACGGGCAGTGCCCCTTTGACGAAACTATGTGCGATGCATTAAATGCAAATGGTGATGTAAAAAGACCGTAAAAAATGGTGCAAAACGTTTGCGATGAAGGATGCATCAAACATGGTTCAGATTTTAGCTGCGTGTGTGATGAGGGGCATACGGTTCGGTTCAATTAACTGTTTGCGATGTGGTACAACAACAGAAATAACGGACAACCATATGAAGGCGTGTCGATATATGACATACAATTCACTCGGATAAGCTGTTTGGGATTATGAAACACAAAAGAAACGGTCAGCCAGATCAAGGTGTGTGCGATATACGGCATACGGCTCACTTGGATGAACTGTTTTTGATTAGGCAATGCAATAGAAACGGTTCAACCAGATCAAGGTGTGTGCAGTGGAGGGCATACAGTGATAAACTGTTTCTGTTGAGCCAACAAAACAGAAAGGTTTCACATAAACAAGAGGTGTGTAAGACATGGAAAACATCCAATTACACAGGTGGCTAGTACACACATGACATTTCCACACACCAAAGTAAACTATTACATGCATAATTAACTAGGATAAACGATCATCTGATCATCATCTACTTCTTGTGCTAGCTCGATGTTCCCTCTATGTTAAGTTTCCATTAATACATGGCATTTTATGAACACACCGCCGTTTCCTGCCATTTCCCCACTGGTTTCTCGCCACCCAGCGATATTGTGCATAAACCTAGGTGTCATGTGACGCACTGAGGAAACAAGCGCAACCTATAGCACGTCCACCTTTTCCAAGCATGCCAACCCACCAAAGCGTCGCCTTTGCCATCAACCTCGTCGACGAGGAAAATGAGTAGGCGCCATGGCCCGTCGAGGCCGAGGCGCTCCCCGGCAACGCGATGGACAACACCGTGATGCGTGTCATAGCCAGGGTTGAGCAGAACCTTGGCAAATGGCGCTTTAGTGCCGCAGATCTAGATAGGCATGTCAGCGCCAATAGGCTCCAGCTCACCGTGCAAGCTAGGCACGTCCGCATCGGTTGGCTGTGGCTCGCCCCACGGTGAAACCGTTGGAGCGCGCAGAGAGAGAGGCACGGCCCGCCGCACAGCAAGAGCGGATCCATCGGTGCTTGCCTCCTGTCGATAGGCCATCGTAGCTGGGTACATGTCCTGTGAGTACCCCCATTCCTCGCCAGGAGTGGGCAGAGGCCCCTGCGTCGTACTTGCACCAGAGGCTAGTCACGCCGTACTTGCACCGGACGCCCGCCATGCCGTTCAACTTGTCTTCGGCCAGCTCGATGCCAACGCGCTAGTTGGTAGGCTCAATCGCCTCCTTGGCCCAGGTGTCCACCTGGGCGCAGTAGAGGAACATGGTCGTCGCGTCCTTGAGCTGGTGATCTCCGATGAAATAGCCAACTTGGAGCTCGAGATCGCGATCCAGATGTACCGTGAGCATGTCGACTGCTTGGATGAATGCCTGCACGAGTTCAGGCAGAGCGAAGAGCTACTGTAGGGAAGGGCTATTGGTCATGGTCTCATGGACGCATTTTATTTTGTTGAGTCTTTTTGACGTGGATAGCTATGTATTCACAAAAATCATAGTATTGCTCTGTTTCAATGTGTGTACTCTGTTTTCCGTTCTTATATGTTCTTTTTGAATGTGTGTATATACGCTTTCCATTCTATATATGTGGATTATAATAGCTAGATTCAAATTTGTATACAAAAACAGATAGAAAATGGATATAATATCATCACATACATGTGGTGATACTTAACTACTAGGTACAATGCAGAAAATTGAAAATGAACAATACTAAAACTAATAATCCCTCCTGGGGCCAGTATTCTGGCAACCCCTCGCCAGCAGATCCCTGGTGAGCGGCGTCTTCCCAGTGCGGAGGCAGTACACTGCCTCCTCCGCCTCGTAGCACTTGACGTACCGATCCGCCTCTTGCTGGCGGACGAGGGCGAACGATCTTGCCATTTCGTTGGGCGCCCACCAGAGCTCCTCGTCGTGGCACGCTGGAGCTTATTAGCCCACCTCTATGCAGCGATGAGGCGCCTAGCACCTTTGACCTTCCTTGCGTAGTACCCGTCTTTGTACACCTCCCCCGCACGATGACACGCCCGCCCCCAAAGCTCCACCGCCTCCTTTTTCTAGGCGGCTTCACGGGCTTCACAGGCCGCCTGGTACCTAGCTTTCTCCTCTTCCATCTCCTTGTTGAATGCCACTTGCCTGGCTTTCTCAGCCGGCGGCAGTGACTTCCACAGACAAAGATTGTACTGGCCCCAAAACCAACCCAAAGTTGGGGGGTCCGATGCAACCTCGTCCGGCGGCACGTAGGGGTCCTCGTCGCTGCTCTTCGAGTGAGTGTCCTCATGGGCAGCGACTCCTCATCAGCGCGTGGGTAGACCAGCGGCGCCATGGCAGAGATTTGAGAGAGAGAGATGATGAGCAAGGGGAGGATGTAGATGAGAATGCAGGCGGGACGACGTGAGCAAGGTATTATTTATTGGCGGCCGGAATCTAGATCGACGGGAAGAGTACACACGCTGGTCACCGGAATTTACGAATATTGTAGTTTGAATTACACACGATTCCCACAGCAAAATCCATGTGTGAACTTAATAGCTGACGGTTTCTAATACAGAACCTTGTCTGATTAACAACACCCGCCACTCACCTACCTAACCTCGAGCTGCGAAATAGAGTGTCAATAGAGTGCGAAATAGATCTTTACATTTTCTTGTTTGAACACCATATATTTACATCGTTTGATGATTTTTTAACTCGCACACAAGTACACAAAAATATGATTTTTCAAACCGTTATGGTTAGCCATTGCATGTACATGTAGTTTAAATTTGAATTACGGTCATTAAATGGCTAGAAAATCACTTAAATGTCTTTAAAAGGTCAAATGACCCCTAGAATTTTCCAAATTTTCACATGACAGTTGTACTATTGCATGTTAAATGTAGAAAAAATTGAAGGCTATAAGAGGAAGCTATCTCCCGTTCGTCATCAAACATGCACTGTTCCCTCTCGGAACCACGAGCCTTCTAGGGAGTTGCTCCGGTTTGTGAGGGATGTGTCTCCAAACTTTTGTCGAACAAGCCAATTTTTTACCACATCATCTTGGTGGCATGACATTCATCAAGCAAGGTTTCTTGTTTATCTCATCATTTTTTTTGGAATTAAAATGCCATGGCACTCCATGCATGTGTCCATGCCATGATATCAATATGTTTGAAAATTCCTTCTGATTTACTGCCATGATATTGCAGGCGGGGGTTATTAACATTACATGACGATCGAGTGTTTCAGCACCACATGCGGTGTGATAAGTTCTTGAAGCAAATTGTTCGAGGGAAAACTAACCAAATGGCGAAAGAAAAAACCCTGCAAACCCCCAAAAACTATCACTCCATGTAATTCTCCCCCTTTTGTGAACAAGTGTCAAAAAGGAAAGAGAAGTCATACGAGGAATTACTCCAATGGGAGTGTCTTTTGAATCCGAATTAAAACCACTCGAAGAGTAAGAATCTAAAGAATGCGGAATAGTCGAGGCAGAAGCAGGTGTAGTAGCCTTGGCCTTGGAAGACTTGGAGCGATGGATATCTAGCTTGTCGATAAGAGTACTGGGAGTGTCTTCAATTTCAGCATCATGATTGACAAACAACAGATCCGTTGAAGAAGAACGATGTGGGAGCTCTAGAGTTTGTCTTCGGATGCACAGAACAACAAACAAGTCCAGGTAATTATATTCCTTGAAAGAGGCCCTTCTTAGCTAGATCCTTGCGAGAGTAATGCTCCCTCAACAAGGTCCATGATTGCTTCCTTGCATCTTTCTCATGCAGAAGAATTTGATGAGTGTGATTATGAATCAAATTCAACTCAGTCATCAATTCCACCTTTTCCTTCCTATGAATCATGATGTATCTTTCCAGGGTTTCCTGCTTGAGAATGCAAATCTCATAAAGTGATGGATTTTCCTCAGGAGGAATTTCAATCTTGGCTTCTTTAACCTTAGGAGCATTTTCAGATGCAGAAGCAGTTGCGGCAGCATCAACAGGTTCCTTTACTTTGCTATTATCCATCACAATGTGTACAGTGTCTCGAACAGGTGGCACGAATACCTTCGGTATGTAAGGCTATAAGAATTTCTCATTTGTAAGCTGCTCGATGGCGACCATGATCCATGGAGCATAGGTCTTTAAAGACTGAGGGTTATCTGTAGCACATGCTAGGTTCCGAATGAAAAGATCTGGAATGTCAAACTTGATTTCTTGAGATATTGCCACAACTGCATTTCCCACAATGCCTTTGATGGAGTTTGGCCTATTGGTTGGCGTGATGGTATTGCACAGAATGTGAAATAGCACCTTGTTATCACAGACCAACTTCTTTGGATCAACATCAATGCATTCGTCGACCACCATGGTGGGATCCATCAAGACGTGGAGTTTTGCTTCAGACACTTCCCAAAAATGCAGTCTATGTTCTATGTCATTCTCAAATTCACATCAAGGATAATTTATCAGAGCCAGAAAGTGATTTGTCGAGCAATTGATTCTCGGTCTTCCAGTCATCCACTCTAGCGTCCAAGTTGAGGTGTTTTCCATTTCTCCTGTGATGTACAACGTGGCATAGAACTGAAGGATAATTTCTTTGTTCCAGCCATGATTGAAGCACATGAAACCCTTCAGAAGAGCATGTTCAATGTGATCAATTGCATTCAGGAAGCAAGGCATTTCTTCGACCTTGGCAAAGTTCAACATCTTATGATTGAAAATTCTGTGCTTGTTGAACAAGATCCGAGCATAATACACTGCATGTTCCTATGTCTAGAACCTCGGTGATAATGATATTCTTTCTACCTCATAGGGGCTCAACTCAAAGAATGCAAGCTTCGATGAATTAAGCTGTTCATTGAATGTTAGACCAATGGGACCATACTCAACTGAAAATTGCAGAAATGATTCCTAAGGATTTTTCCAATATTCTTCCTCGCTAATTTCCATCGGTTGAACATCATCAGAGGCTAACAAATTCTCATCAGTGGGCTTCAATGAAAAACGAGGTCTTATAACCTTTTCTAAAGAAGATGTCATGGGATCACTAGGCTGATAGCCATTTTCCTTCACTAGAACTCCTTCAATGGCTTTCTCGGATTTAGGCACAAGGGCCTTTTCTTTTGGTGAAGTTTCAACTATGGGTGGCACAACAACTTTCTTAGACTCTTGAGTCACAAATTGATCTCCTTCACTCTGCTGCGGCAACGTAGGTGGTACAACTTGGTGTTCTTTCTCTTTGGGAGCCATGGGCTCTTCAAGATTCTTCTCTTCCTGTACTGGTTATGAAGCCAAAGAACCAGGAGCAGGGTCAACCTCCATCAGGGTAGGAGCACCAGATGAGGAGACCGTAGGGGTATTTCCTTGGGCAGCAACTTGCTCCCCCTCAACCTTCTCACCGTCCTTGGTGGATCCAGAGGGTTCAACTTGAATTTCCTTCAAAGGCGATGGGACTGCCTTTTCCATCTCAATCTCCTCGTCTATTCTTTCTTCAGGAACATTTTTCTCAGGCACGACATTTGCTTCATCAGGATTAACCAAATAAATGTCCACTACATCAGCTACTTGTGCCGCTGAGGGAGGAATAATGACTACCGCATGCATAGTTATTCGGTTACTTCCTCGGGATGAGGGGATGGTGGAATCTGTTGCAATGGGACACTTGAATCAACAAGAGCATCAATAGATACAGATTGGATACGACGATCCTTGAACTCTTTCGGCTTATTGGCTCTAGCCTGAGCTCTCTGACGTTTCTCTTATTTCTCTCTTCGTCAAGCAAGATCTGCTTGACGCTTAATCTCATCATTCCTATGATCGTAGAGTTGAGAAATGCCCATTTTTAGCTTAGAGTGCCACTCAATCTTGTTGTTCGTCATCACACTGAGGGCTTTGGTGATCTTGAGGATTCCTTGTTCACATCTTTCCGTTCAGACTAAGAGTGAGCTTCATTTCTCATTTTCTATAGCAGCCTCGTGTCCTCTACAGCCTGGTTCAATTCCTTGGTGATTCCCTTCAGCTTTGTGCAATGCTTCATTACCATCTTGATAACATCATACGACAAACCTAGACTGCTGAGCTCAGATGGATCAGCATCATAAGAGGCACCTTCAATGATGTAAAACATCAGGTCAAAATTATATTCCTCTGTGGGAGTAGGAACGATTTTCTTTGCTTTCTTGGAAGGAGCATCATTTTTTTCATGAGTAATCAACTTTATTTTTGCCACTGGGCGGCAGAACCCGAGGGTTTATCTGAGGGGACAAGAGCAAGCTGATGTCTCTTGAAGCTACGTCGGTATTTCCCGAAAGATGAAGGGATGATGCAACACAACGGCGGTAGGTATTTCCCTCAGATATGAAACCAAGGTTATCGAACCGGTAGGACAACCAAGCAACACAACGTAAGCAACACCTGCACACAAATAACAACTACTCGCAACCCAACGTGTAAAAGGGGTTGTCATTCCCTTTTGGGTACCGGCGCCCCTAGATGGGGAAATGGACGTGAGAGGGTTGTAAATATTGATAGATTGAACATCGAATAATATAAATTGCAGCAAGGTATTTCTGTATTTTGGATTAAATAGATCTGAAAATAAAAGGCAAATAAAATAGATTGCAAAGGCATATAATATGAGAAAGAGACCCAAGGGCCGTAGGTTTCACTAGTGGCATCTCTCGAAAAAATAGCCAACGGTGGGTAAAAAATTATTGTTGGGTAATTAATAAAACTTCACATACTAATGGCGATATCCAGGCAATGATCATTATATAGGCATCACGTCCAAGATTAGTAGACCGACTCCTGCCTGCATCTACTACTATTACTCCACACACCAACTGCTATCTAGCATGGATCTAGTGTATTAAGTTCATGGAGAGAAACGGAGTAATGCAATAAGAACGATGGCATGATGTAGACAAGATCTATCTATGTAGAGATAGACCCCCATCATTTTATCCTTAGTAGCAACGATACATACGTGTTGGTTTCCCTTCTATCGCTGGGATCAAGCACCGTACGATCGAACCCACTACCAAGCACCTCTTCCCATTGCAATATAAATAGATCAAGTTGGCCAAACAAAACCCAAATATCGGAGAAGAAATACAAGGCTATAAGCAATCATGCATAAAAGAGATCAAAGAAACTCAAATACTTTCATGGATATAAAAAGATAGATGTGATCATAAACTCAAAGTTCATCCGATCCCAACAAAGGCACCGCAAAAAGAGTTACATCATATATATCTCCAAGAGACCATTGTATTGAGAATCAAATGAGAGAGAGGAAGCCATCTAGCTACTAACTATGGACCCGAAGGTCTACAAAGAACTACTCACGCATCATCGGAGAGGCACCAATGGAGGTGGTGAACTCCATCCGTGATGGTGTCTAGATTGGATCTAGTGGTTCAGGACTCTGCGGCTGCTGGAATTGATTTTTGTTAATTCCCCTAGGGTTTCGGGAATATTGGTATATTTATATAGCAAAGAAGAGTTCCGGGGGCACCCGAGGTGGGCACAACCCACCAGGGCGCGCCTGGGCCTCCTGGCGCGCCCTGGTGGGTTGTGCTCTCCTCGGAAAACCCCCCAATGCAGCCTTGGCCCATTAGGTGTCTTCTGGTCCATAAAAAATAACTGTAAAGTTTCGTGGCATTTGGACTCCGTTTGGTATTGATTTTCTAGGATGTAAAAAAAATGGAAAAAACAGCAACTGGCACTTGGCACTATGTCAATAGGTTAGTACCAAAAAAATGATATATATTATAAAACATCCAAGATTGATTATATAACTGCATGGAACACTATTGCAGGATGTTGTTAACACGACACTATGATCAGAGACACTTCGAGAAACTGTGTGCGATGTAATAATCGCAAACAGTGGTGTATGAAAACCATCAAAAAGGTGAAAACATTTGCGATGGATGATGCATCAAACACGGTTCAGATTTTAGTTGCGTGCACGATGAAGGGCATACGGTTCTATTCAATTAACTATTTGCGATGAGTAGGAACAAAAGAAACGGGCAGCCAGATGAATGCGTGTTTAATACACAGCATATGGTTCACTCGGACGAACTGTTTGTAATTAGGCAACACAAAATAAATGGGCAACCAGATGAAGGTGTGTGCGATATACAGCATACGGTTCACTCGGATGAACTATTTGTGGTTAGGCAACACAAAAGAAACGGTCAGCCAGATCAAGGTGTGTGCGATATACGACATGCGGTTCACTCGGATGAACTATTTGCGTTGATACAAGATAACAGAAATGGTTCGACTTAACAAGACGTGTGTGTTGTGCGATGGGATTGCATGCGGTTCACTCGGCTGTTGTCGTCAGTGTGTGACCTCTGTGGCAACTGTTCGCTCCCAAGGTGCCTCTTCATGTGTCGTGGCAACCGTCCACCGACTCTTCGCCTTTCCCTCTCGATTTGGAACTGTTGTAGCATTGTAACACCTTGGATGCAACTTTCCATATTTGTGACTCCGACTCTTGCCATTTTCAGCAATGTGATATGATATTTTCCTTTGTGGTTGGGTTTTGTCTTAGTTGTGCATTTTGTTCATGTCATGCATTTCATATCATGTCATCATGTGCATCTCTTTTGCATACGTGTTCGTCTCATGCATTTGAGCATTTTCCCCGTTGTCCGTTTCGCTATCCGACGCTCTCTCGTGCCCCGTTGCACCCCCTCTTGTCACTTTTCATGAGCGGGAGAAAAACGTTCCCAGAATGGGACGAGATTTGTCACGTGGCCTTGGTACATCACCGGTAGACCACCTGTCAAATTTCGTTCCATTTGGAGGTCGTTTGATGCCCCAACGATTAACCGGGTAACCGCAAAAGACTCTTTTCTGTTGCAGCCCAACACCCCTCCAAATCAGCCCAATAACCCATCTAAACTCCCTCCATGCTCTCCGATGTTGGATCACGATCGTGTGGGCAAAAACCGCACCTTATTTGGACTCTCCTAGCTCCCTCTACCTATATAAACACCTTCCCCTCCATTTTTCGCGGTCTAACCCTAGTCGTCTTCCTCCTCGTGCCGCCGGACATGTCCATCCACGCCTGACATGTCCGCCGGATAGGTCGCTCCAACCAATGGGGTCGCGCCATGTCACCGTCACTGCCGTCCTCGCCCAATCACAGCACACCATGTCAGCGCCCGCGCCGCCCCACTTCGCCGCCAGCCCGGGAGCCCAGATCGGGCCCGCGCGAGCCCGCTCTCCGGCGCCGGACTCCGTCACTCCCGGAGTTGGACCACGCCGGAGGCCGCAACATCGCCGCCTCATCACCGGTCTTCAAGGCCCCGCCACCTGCAAGCCCGCGCCCCGCACGCACGCTCACCTCCTCCGCCGCTGTCGCTCTGGCCCCACACCACCGCGGCGCCCTCTCCGCCCGGCCACTGGCACCCTCGCCGGCGAGCCCTAGCGACCGGCCGCCGCTGCTTGTAGCTTCACCGCCAGACGCCGCCTCGACCCACCACGGCCAGATCCGGTGCCCGGTGACTGGATCCGCAAACCGCCGCCCGTTCCCGGCTTCCACCGTCCTCGAGTGCCCTCGCCGGAGTCCCTATACCGCGCGCCACCACCATGGTATCGTGCTCGAGCGATAGCACGAGGATGACAGGGACTCAACCGCATGGGCCCCGCCCCACGTTCGGCCCATCTCCAGCCTCGGCCCACCGCGTTCCCCGACCAAGCTTCCCTCCACGTCCTGGGCCGAGCCCAATGGGTGAGCAGCCCTTATCTCTCACCCGTGCGACGCATAACTATGTTGCGCTCACGTCGTTTTTTACTGTCCCAAAATCCCTGTAATTTTTATGCCATCTTCATCATGCCACATCTTGTTGCACGTAGCTCCGATTCATGCAATAGATATGTCGAAATGTTCGTCTCATTAAGCTATTCATGTTAGTGGCATTTGCATGCGTGTTACTATACATATTTATACCATTATCATCGTTGCATTGATGCTATAAAATGTTAACTGTTGGTTCTTAACAGAACATGGAGATTTGTCATTTTTGTTGCATTTTTTTGTGCATCCTATGAGCATGATATCTACATATGTTTTGATCTAAATAATGCCATCTTTACACGGGTGAAAGTATTGTATTTTTGTGATATATGTGGTGACTAGAACGAGAATGCAAATTAGGCTTCATAATGTTGCTGTTTATAGGCACTTAGGATTTTGCTGTCCTTTTCCTGATGTTATTTTGATGCCATGTAAACTTGTTGCTACCATGAGATCCATGCTCATTTTGAGATAGTTCAGTAAGGATGTGTTGAACATATGGTTATGCTCTATCCATTCATGCCTTTGGTTGCAATTATGGAGTGCTCTATATTGTCAGTACCATGCTCTACTTTTCCTATATTTTGTTCCTGGCAGATTGTTAACATGTTAATCAATATTTCCAAGAGTTTTGCTAGTGATCCATGTATCCTATGAACTTGATATTTCCATGTTTAGCTTCATATATAAGTGTTCTCACAGTTGGTATGCCTGTGTTGTCATGTAATGCTTTGTGGTAAGTGGCATGAGCTTGCAAAGTTGCTATCATGAATCTATTCCTGCCATGTCCTGAATTCCACCATGTCTGAATCTGTTTATAAAACTTGCTATGTTTACATGGGTGCTATCGTATGTTATGTGCCTTTTTCGCTCAGGTTCTGTAAGGGAGCTGTGTTATGTGCATTTAGTAGAAACATGCCATGCCTTTTTTTACCATGATATGTTCCTGTAGCATGTTGTTTGCTTTCTCTAAACATTGCTTCCTAATGTTGTTTTTGACATGTTAGTATTTTCACTAAGTTTGTGAACCTGATATCTTTTGCACTTTCGCCGTGCTTGTTTGAACCTGTTCTAGTGTGATTTAGCTGTAGCTCAGTGTTCATGTTTTGTCAAGCATCTCTTCTAAATCACTGCCATATGCTTTGTGGCTATGTTGGAGTACAGTAGCTTAGTTTCTTGTTGCATTCTAAGTGGCATCATGTTGTTTACCGCAGATTTGCATAATTCTTGTATTGCTTGTCATTTGCAAATCGTGCATCCATTTCCAGTGATCCTTATATCGATTTCGACCAGAATCACTACATCTTTCCAGCGGCATACTTTTTATGACAAGTTGATGCCTTGATCTTTCTTTCCCTTCCGGAGCACGCATATGCATTGCATATCATATCTTGCATATCATGCCATGTATTGCATCATGTTGCTTGTGCATTGCACCGTGAATGATTGTTGTTTCATTGCTTGTGTTCTTGATTTGGGTAGAGCCGGGATACAAGTACGTGAATGAGTAACCTGTTGAGTACGCTAACGAGGAGCAAGTTTTCAACAACTCTGGGAACATTGCAAGCAAGATGACCATACCCTCGATGTCACTTCTATATAGTTGTTCGTTCTATCGCTATGTCCCGCTACGTACCACTTGTTATATAGCTTTGTCCCGCTACCTAGAAAACCGTTGTTTGGCTATGTTACCACTTTTGCTTAGCCCCTCTTATAGCGTTGCTAGTTGCAGGTGAAGTTGAAGTTTGTTCCATGTTGGAACATGGATATGTTGGGATATCACAATATCTCTTATTTTAATTAATGCATCTATATACTTGGTAATGGGAGGAAGGCTCGGCCTTACACCTGGTCTTTTGTTCGACTCTTGGTTCCCTAGTTTCCGTCATACTGGTGTTATGTTCCTTGATTTTGTGTTCCTTACGCGGTTGGGGTTATGGGACCCCCTTGACAGTTCGCCTTGAATAGAACTCCTCCAGCAAGGCCCAACCTTGGTTTTAAATTTGCCTACCTAAGCCTTTTTCCCTTGGGTTCTACAGACCCGAGGGTCATCTTTATTTTAACCCCCCCCACCCCCCCGGGCCAGTGCTCCTCTGAGTGTTGGTCCAAACTAGAGACCTTTGCAGCGCCACCCCAGGGAAACCTGAGGGCACGTTTTAGTTATACGGATTGCTCATCTGGTGTGCCTTGAGAACAAGATGTGTGTAGCTCCTATCGGGATTTATCGACACATTCAGGCAGCTTTGCTGGTCTTGTTTTACCATTGTCAAAATGTCTTGTAAGCGGGATTCCGAGATTGATCGGGTCTTTTCCGGAGAAGGAATATCCTTCGTTGATCGTGAGAGCTTGTGATGGGCTAAGTTGGGACACCCCTTGGAGTGTATAAACTTTCGAGAGCCATGCCCGTGGTTATGTGGCAGATGGGAATTTTTTAATATATGGGTGTAGAGAACTTGACACTTGACTTAATTAAAATGAATCAACCATGTGTGTAGCCATGATGGTCTCTTTTCGGCAGAGTTGAGAAGTGAATACAGTTTGGGTTATGTTTGAACGTAAGTAGTTTCAGGATCACTTCTTGATCACTTCTAGCTTCACGACCGTTGTGTAGCTTCTCATCTTACTCTTATTTGCGTATGTTAGCCACCATATTTGCTTAGCGCTTCCTGCAGCTCCACCTCACTACCTTATCCTACCCATAAGCTTAAATAGTCTTGATCTCGCGGGTGTGAGATTACTGAGTCCTCGTGACTCATGTATACTTCGAAATAGTTGCAGGTGCCAATGATACCAGCGCAGGTGATGCTACCGAACTCAAGTGGGAGTTCGACGAGGACCTTGGTCGTTACTATGTTTCGTTTCCTGATGATCAGTAGTGGAGCACAGTTGGGATGATCGGGGATCTAGCATTTGGGGTTGTCTTCTTTTATTTTGGTTCTGTAGTCGGACCTTGATTGTACACTAGATGATGTATATTTAACTTGTTATTTGTGTGAAGTGGCGATTGTAAGCCAACTCTTTATCCCTTTCTTATTCAGTACATGGGATTGTGTGAAGATTACCCCTCTTGCGACAAAACCACCATGCGGTTATGCCTCTATGTCGTGCCTCGACACGTGGGAGATATAGCCGCATCATGGGCGTTACACGCATGCTAGCTCTTCCTCCCTCCTCCATTTGCCTTCACACCTCCTTCTTCCATTGTTTGATCGTCTTGTCCATGGAGGAAACAAGTCGGAAACGATCCCGTTATTCTTGCCCCGATCTGAATGATGACGCGGTGGAGGAACTCATTGATCGGTGCGATGTCATCACCTCGGCTAGCACGGCAGGTTCATTCAAGACCATTCTCGACTCAACTAATAACATCATTACAAGGAACCCAAGGGTTCAGGAGTGGTTTGATCTCCCCTATCTTCTTTGCCGTGACCATGCCGACTAGAGCGGGGACAAGGGAAGCCTCACCTTGTGTAAGTTGATGCCGCTTGATAATGATACATATGATGTTATGATGCCATCGCTTGAGGGCAAGGCTTGGGCAGGCACAAATGGATATTGGGTTGTTTATATTGGGAACAACTGCGAGTGGGAACTTGTGAATGTGTACACTCATCAGTGGGTTCCACTTCGGAAAATCTCAGACTACTGCCCAGAGGTTTAGTACACCAGTATTCTACGTGAGTTCAAATACGATCATGTTGACTGTCGGCTACGGAAGATAGCAATTTGTCGAGTTCCCAACCGCTCTTGGGGTTATAGGAATGCTTATGTTGTCGCTATCTTCGACAAGCTTGTTTCCGTCCTTCATGGTTTGACTCGATGGACATTGCTCAAAAATTAGTTTCTATACACGGATGAGTACTGTGATGCAATTCAATACGAGGGTCTTGTGTTTGCTGCCACCACTGATGGCACTGTTTTTGCATGGAATCCTCATGATTTCTGTACATTTGTCTTCCACCGTCATTATAATTGTTTCGTCCACATGCATGCGGGTTAGCTAGTTTCCCTTTACAAATTAACCTTCTTGTGTTTCCAAGGTCCTGTGAACATTCCACCACCTATACATGATTTTTTTTCACGAGCATGAGGACGAGCAAGACCCATATACTAAGTGGCGTCTGGCAACTTATTCCGATGGATCACCTCTTCTTGTCTGTATACGAGGCACTGCTAATGTTACTAAGGAAGTAGGTATTGTATCATATGGTCGCACTCTCCAGACCTATTCCAACATCCGTTGCATGGTATTCGGGATGGATACTAGTGTACTAGTGCCAACACCTTATCCCTAGTTCAGTATTGAAAGTCTTGGAGGAAACTCACTCTTCCTTGGACAAAACTATCCAATGATGGTGGAAGGCGATCCAGCTGCTGTTGACACAACATTACTACCATTTATGAGAAGCAACTGTATCTATACCTCGGACATTACTATGCTTCCCTACCGTCCTAATATGGGTCCTGACATAGGCCGCTTCAGCCTCGATGATCAGTCCTGCGTTGGTCTTGAGATTAACAGTAGCTGGCCCTTCCCAAAGAATCACTTCTGCTTCAAAGCAAGTGTTTCCAACACTGACGAGTGATTGAGCTGAAGTTCATTTCATCGCTTTGTTATTTGTTGTGTGAGAAAAACTTTACTAGAATGTTTTGTTGGAAATGATCTATAATCCAACGTGTATCCTCGTTGTCGTTCTGGGTTGATAACTTGTTGTATGTAATCAATGGTACATTTGCATATGCATCCATGAACTCACGCCTTCTAGTGGTGTCCATGTGAATAGTGCTAGTGATTTTAGTTGCAAAAATTAGATAGTGCTAGTGATTTGTAGCTACATATTTTGACAAATCGCAGTGTTACAAGGTTGACAAATGGCAATGTTACTAGATAAACAAATGTCAATCTTTCCAGTTTGAGAAATGGCAACATACCCAAAATGACAGATATGCAAATCTTACCCAATTGTTTGTATGTGGTTGCACATGGGTCATGCAAAACAACCGTATGTATTGAAGGGATGCAGAAATCCTGCTCGGCACATTTCCCCTTGCCTTCTTGGGGAAGCTGTCAGTTTGCATACGGGTGTTCTAACTAAAATGTTTGCGATGAGTGTTTTATATTTAAAAACCGTTGACGTTTTTTTAAAGAATATCATTTGATAAATCTGTACATTAAGAGAGAAAAACGCAAGTTCGTTCAAACCATATCTTTCATTCACTCACACTACAAATTTATATTCATATGATTGAGAATTCGAGAAACAGTATTAAACCCCAAAAAACTATTCCTGGCGGTGGCGAAGGCGGCGTGCCGCGCTATCATTGTTGTTGTCTTCCTTCAGGATGCTGTTGTTGAAGTCTTCAAGGCAGCAAAAAATGTTCTTCACTTGTAAATCAAATATCAGGTCGTCATGCGATCGACGAGCGGGGCGCGGGAGGATGGCAACTGGCGCCGCTGAGAGGTAGCGGTCGATGGCAGCGTCCCGTGCCGCTGAGGGGGGGCGCACGGGCACGGGCGCGGCGGGTGTAGCCAAACACATGAGGACCGGCGCCATGGTGGGTGGAGGGGCGCGCACGAGCGCGGAAGGTGCAGCCAAACGCACGGGGGCCGGCGCCAAGGTGGGTGGAGGGGCGCGCACGGGCATGGGCACATGCACTGGGGCTGGCATGTATACGAGCTCGCGTGGGTCCGCAGAGACCTTGCTGACGCCCGCAGCTTCCAGCTCTACGATAGTGCTCGGTGACTAGCCCGTCAATGCTACGAGGATGGTCACTGGTTCGGGTGCGGGGATGGGAGCTGGGGTGGGAGCGGGGGCAGCAACCACCGCGGCCAGCTTGTTCTGGGCCATGTCCATGAGGCCCCATTCCTCCTTATTTTCTATCTCCTTCGGCTCAGAGTCGACTTCACCAACTTGAAGACTAGTGGCAGATGATCATTCTGCGCTGTGGCGGTGGAGGTCTGCAGGGGGGGAGGGGAATGGGAGGCGAACAGTAAGGTCACATGTATTAAACAGCGGCTCGGGCGCCATTAATGGAGAGGAAGGCGGGCGGCCATGGAAGTCAAAGGGCTCGCTTCCCAGTGAGCCTATGCAGCATACAACTCGCATTCTTCCCGGCGAGCCTGCGCATTGGAGAACAGCTTGCATGCCTCTCGGTCAGCCTACGCACCGGACTGCGCTCGCATGCCTCCCGTTCAGTCAAGGTCAAGCAGTTGTCCGCGCGGCACCTCCTACAACCACTAAAACCAACACACGTGGCATCACGTGAATGCTTAACAGAACGCACATGGTTTGAATTATACAAACATTTGTGATATTAAAGTGACACCTATTTTTTCAAAATGCCTTTTTTGGCTGTCATTATTCGAGTGCACCTTCTCTCAAAATGGACACGACCACATCATGTCGGGTGCCATTCCATGATAACATGCCGAGTTTCATGAATTTCAGACGAGTTTTGGATTTACTAGAACTTAAAAACTAGGCATCTCAATGTTTTGTCGGCAATCAACGGTGCCATGGTGTTTGAAATTCATTCCCATTTCATGCATGGGACCTAAGCATGCACCCAAGGACACAGATTTGATTTTTCAACCAATTTATATGCACTGGAGCATGTGCATGTAGTTCAAATTTCAATTGTGCACATAAATGCATTGAAAACTCAGTTAATGCATAAAAATGTCCAAAAGAACCCCAAAAATCACAAAAATTGACACAACACTGCTGTTGTTCTATGTTGACACAAGAAAAATTTTGGAAGCAATAAGAGGCAGTGGATATTGTTTCGTCCCCAAAGGTGGGGCATTCCCTACTGAAACGATGATGCTTGTTGTGAGAAGCTCGGGTTTGTGAGAAGCATATACCCAAACCTGCCCCAAACGGGACACAACTTTTACCACAGCATGTTGATGCCGCTCCATGAAACCATGCCAAGTTTCATCAATTTCAGATGTGTTTTGGATTTACTAGAATTTAAAAACGAGGCATCTCAATGTTTTGCCGGCAATCAACGGTGCCCTGGTGTTCGAAATTCATTCCCATTTCTTGCATGGGACCTAAGCATGCACCCAAGGACACAAATTTGATTTTTCAACCAATTTATATGCACTGGAGCATGTGCATGTCGTTCAAATTTGAATTATGCACATAAATGCATTGAAAACTTAGTTAATGCATAAAAATGTCCAAACGAACCCCGAAAAATACCAAAAATTGACACAACACTCCTATTGTTCTATGTTGACACGAGAAATTTTTTGAAAGCAATAAGAGGCAATGGATATCATTTCGTCCCCAAAGGTGGGACGTTCCCTACCGAAACCATCATGCTTGTTGTGAGAAGCTCTGGTTTGCGAGAAGCAGATACCCGAACCCGCCCCAAATGGGAAAAAAAATTAACACGACATGTTGATGCCGCTCCATGATAGCATGCCAAGTTTCATGAATTTCAGACGAGTTTTGGATTTACTAGAAATTAAAAACCGGGCATCTCAGCATTTTGCCGACAATCAACAGTGCCCTGGTGTTTGAATTTCATTCCCTTCTCTTGCATGGGACCTAGAAATTCTCGCAAGGACACAAATTAGATTTTTCAACCAACCTTAGTGCACTGGAGCATGTGCATGTATTTCAAATCTCAATTATGCACATAAATGCATTGAAAACTCAATTAATGCTTAAGAAGTCCAAACGAATCCCAAAAATACAAAAAATTGACACAACACTCATGTTGCTCTATGTTGACACGAGAAATTTTTGAAAGCAATAAGAGGCAATGGTTATCATTTCGTCCCCAAAGGTGGGACGTTCCCTACCGAAACCATCATGCTTGTTGTGAGAAGCTCTAGTTTGTGAGAACCATAGACCCGAACCTGTCCCAAATGGGACAAATTTTTCAACACGACATGTTGATGCCGCTCCATGATAGCATGCCAAGTTTCAAGAATTTCATACGAGTTTTGGATTTACTAGAATTTAAAAACCAGGCATCTCAATGTTTTGCCAGCAATCAATAGTGCCCTGGTGTTTGAATTTCATTCCCATCTCTTGCATGGGACTAGAAATTCACCCAAGGACACACATGGGATTTTTCAACGAACCTTACTGCATTGGAGCATGTGCTTGTAGTTCAAATTCGAATTATGCACATAAAATGCCTAGAAAACCTAGTTAATGCATAAAAAGGCCAAACGAACCCCGAAAAAGTCCAAGATTGAACACAACACTCATGTTGTTCTATGTTGACACTAGAAATTTTTTGAAAGCAATAAGAGGCAACGGATATCGTCCCGTCCCCAATGGTGGTACATTCCCTATCGAAACCATCATGCTTGTTGTGAGAAGCTCTGGTTTGTGAGAAGCTTATACCCTAACCTGCCCCAAATGGGACAAAATTTTCACCATGGCATGTTGTTGCCGCTCCATGATAGCATTCCAAGTTTCATGAATTTCATACAAGTTTTGTATTTACTAGAATTTAAAAACCAAGCATCTCAATGTTTTGCCGGCAATCAATAGTGCCCTGGTGTTTGAATTTCATTCCCATCTAGTGCATGGGACCTAGAAATTCACCCAAGGACACACATGTGATTTTTCAACCAACTTTGGTGCATTGGAGCACGTGCTTGTAGTTCAAATTTGAATTATGCACATAAAATGCCTAGAAAACCCAGTTAATGTATAAAAAAGGCCGAACAAACCCCGAAAAATTGCAAGATTGAACACAACACTCTTGTTGTTCTATGTTGACACTAGATTTTTTTGAAAGCAATAAGAGGCAACGGATATCATCCCGTCACCAAAGGTGGCACGTTCCCTATCGGAACCATCATGCTTGTTGTGAGAATCTCTGGTTTGTGAGAAGCGTATACTGAACCTGCCCCAAATGGGACAAAATTTTCACCACGGCATGTTGATGCCGCTCCATGATAGCATGCCAAGTTACATGAATATCAGACGAATTTTGTATTTACTAGAATTTAAAAACCAGGCATCTCGATGTTTTGCCGGGAATCAACAGTGCCATGGTGTTTGAATTTCATTCCTGTCTCTTTCTTGGGACCTAGAAATTCACCCAAGGACACATAAAATGCCTAGAAAACCCAATTAATGTATAAAAAGGGCCAAACGAACCCCGAAAAATTCATTCCCATTTCTTCCATGGGACCTAAGCATGCACTGAAGGACACAGATTTGATTTTGCAACCAATTTGTATGCACCAAAGCATGTGCATGTAGTTTAATTTTGAATTGTGCAACTGAAATGGCTAGAAAACCAGTTTAATGTATGAAATGTCCAAACGAACCCTGAATAATTCCATTTCTTTTAAGACACACATACAGTTGCATTTTCACAGCAGATAAAAGGTCTAGCAATTCAAACTCCGTCCATTGCCGCTGTGACCCCATTTTGTAATTGAAATCAAGTAGATCCCACACTGTTTATTCTCACCAACCGTTTGAGATGTGGTACAAAATATCTTGGAGCACCGTCGGTGTATAGTACGCCTATGGCTTACGCGAGAAGGTACGTCGGCTATAGTCCACAGCCGGCGTGTCAAGCACACTAGCTCGCTCCCCCAAAACTCCCGCCTCTGCATCCCTCGCAATCTCGAAAATATCTACCACCTGGAAGGTTTTAATGTTTGATAGCACACGATTAGTATGTGCGGACCATGTGCGATCTCTGTTACTCCCACTATGCTTCAGTCCCTTGATTCAAATTTTTAGTAGCCCCGGCATTTTACTCCCGCCTCTGCATCCCTTGCAATCTCAAAAATATCTGCTCGCCCTTGATCCAAATTTTGAGTAGCCCCGCCTTGTTACTCCCGCCTAGTAAAATTTTCAGTTGCCGTAGTATTTCCTCAAACACAACTCCGCTCACACAGACGCACACAACCCTCGAAACCATTGGTAGGTCGCCGCCATCGCCGGCACCTCCATCCTCAACATACGCCTGTGTGCCGGAGAGCGCGAGTAGCAAATGGCCAAAAAGAGGTTTATCACGGCCTTTTCGCCCGATGCCGGCGAGGTGGCCGCCGAGGTGTCCCTGTCGTCCTCCATGGGCCAGATCCACCGTCGCCGGTCCCCCGATCCGCCCGTCGTGCCCCTATGCTGGTTCGAGGACTTCCCCGTCCTCCCCCGGACCCGGCAGCCGATGAAGTCCTACTTTTGGGTCCATCAGCGGCGGTGGGGGATGTGGGTCGCCAAGATTACAGATCGAGAGACCCACACCCGCCAGTGGCTCGGTGGCTTCCACACGGCCGAGCTCGCGGCCATGGAGTATGACCGCTAGCAGGTCTGCTACCACGGTGTGGCGGCTAGGCTCAATTTCCCCGTCGGCACACGTCCGGTCCACCTCGTTCCTATGGATCCAGGGGTGGTGAGCTCAGCTATGGCGTGGGAGGACTGCGAGGCGTGGGAGCGTCTCAAGGCCGAGGCCACCAACGAGGCCTACATGCAAGAGCTCCGCCGGCAGCGCCCGAAGCTCGTGGAGGCGAAGCGGGCGATCTTTGCCGACACGGAGGGTGGCGAGGTTATCACGCTCTCCTCTGATGACAAGGTTGAAGGCGGCGAGGACGGCGGCGCGGAGGGCGGCGAGGTTATCGCACTCTCCTCTAATGATGAGGTCGAAGGCGGCGGCGGCATGGAGGGCATCGAGGTGGGCCCCGAGGACGAGGAGATCGACGTTGATGAGTGGAGGAGTGCCTTCCCCAACGAACCCGACAATGGTACTGGCCTGGACCCAGCTCGCGGCACACCGTGCATGATGAGAAAGGATTGGCTCGCCTCTACTTCGACCGAAAGTAGTTTAGCTTAGTTTAAATTTATGTTTTATGTTCGGTTATGCAAAACTATCTATGTTTATGTTTGAATGCATGCTACTTTCGGTTGAAGCTGCTTTGAACTTGATCAAATTGAAGTTTACAACCTTCAGTTTAGGGGATCGACTAGAAACGGCCAAAAATTGTTGGAGTATATATATACTAAAGGTTTTAGTCCTTTAACTTTTTAAGGATCGCCTAGAGATGTCCTTATGACTTGTTTATTTCAGTTCCTCACAATGTGATGCTCTATATTTGCAACTATTTGTTGTGTAGTTCAAATTCATCAATAACAGTTTCAACAATACCACTATGAATTACAATATTTGGTTGTTGCTAAGGATATTGCAGCTAACATGCCTTTTCATTTTTAAAGTGTTGTTAAGCAACATGCATTGTACCGAATGACTAAATATGCAATCCCAAGCTACATAGCAACAAGCAAGAGTGTTACCTTAATGTTCTGATTATGTCTAGATATACATGTAATAAAATCTTATACAATGGGACGGATGGAGTGTTGTACTACATCATTTTTCAATTGTTGTTTAGCTTCTAATATTAACTTGGTGCTTTTAGGTACATATATCATTGCCAAAGATCCACACTTTGACCCTTTCTGCGTATGGGGCAATGATATATTCATGAACCAGCATCAAGTGAGGAAACTAACATGGGTCAAAAGATGTCAATCGAACTATTTGTTTACACTTTATGCAAGACAACAGTGAACTGTAGGATGGTAAGTAGGAACCCTGTAGCCTTCTTTTTACTGCCCGTAATAAGTTGTGTTAGATGACAATATCTGAATCTTTTTTCTTTTGAAGTGGATCCTGAAGCATTTTAATCAAGATTACCTCTCAAACTACATGATTGGCGGCCGGCCATCACAAGGGGTTGGACTAGAGTCCTGCATGCCTTCTGCATCCAGGAGAGCACAATTGGGCCATTCCGCTTCACCTTGTTCAGCAACTGGAATGTCTGTCGCCTCTTTCTTTCCCATCTGTAATAGTACAAGTATAGAACCCTGGTACATCAGTGGTGCTTTTGTAATTCTAAAACATATGTACCTGTGAATTGAATAATGCATTGGTTGTTTGAACCTGATGGATATGAATAAAGCTATAGCCTAGTTTCAAGTTTAAATTAGGTACAATTTTAAATAGCAGCAATTAAATTAGGGCAAAATTACGTTGTGCAAGTCATTACGGCACACATGGTTGGTAAAACACAAACGTTTGCGATATACACCATAATCCGAGACGGTTCACAGAGAGGAAACGTGTGCAAGCATGCACACAGTTGCCGTTTGCAAAGCGTGTGTGATGTTAGACACTATCACATACGGTGCGGGAAAACTAAATGTGTGTGATTGTCCACCTATCGTACATGATTTATAATTATGAACTGTTTGTGATGTGCCAGGCATCGTAAATCTCCCGTGCCTAGAATTTGCCTAGAAACTGTTGTGCCTGGAATCTGCCTGGTTTTAGGCAGAACCACAAACCTCTGATTGCGATGGCAATGTGAGCACAAATGAGTGGCAAGGATGAAGCATTTGGGATATTTGAGATATCGGAAACGGTTATACAAGGACAACTGTATGCATCAAGGTTCCCTATCCCCGACAGTTTCTGGGTCGTGTGGGAAGGACCCCCCTAGCGCCCACACTCACTTGGAGACGGTTCCATATGCCGTCGTGGAAAGGGGTTTAAACCGTTTGTTTAGGACCGACACGCACTAGTGGAACAATAAAAAAATATAGATACGTTGGAGACGTATCAGCATCCCCAAGCTTAACTCCTACTTGTCCTCAAGTTGGTAAGTGACAAACACATAATTTTTGATGCGGAATGCTCCCTATCATGTCATATCATATTCTTCTCTTTATAGCATGGACATTTGGACTTTTATATTGTTCAAAGCAATAGTCTAGTTTTGACCTGATAACTTAAATACTCTAGCATATCAACAAGCAACCATGTATTTCAAAATATCAACGCTAAAATAAGCTATCCTTAGCCCATCATGCTCAATCATTGATCCATTTATGAAAGACACTCGCATATTAACTACACCCAATGCAAAAGTATGATCATAGGGTCTCCTAGTTGCTGCTTTTATAAGAGAAGACAGAGACTCAAATTCAAGAATAAAAATTGCATAAAGTAAAAGCAAGGCCCTTCGTAGAATGAAGTAGAAATTTGAAGAGGTGCCAGAGCTCAAAGCGAAAAACTAAGATAAAAAAGTTTTGGGAGGCATATCCATCCCACCAACGAAAACGACTTAGAGCTCCCAACACTTTCCATGCTAGATATATGATAGGCGGTTCCCAAACAGAAAATAAATTTTATTCCTTTTTCCACCATACTTTCACTTTCCATGGCCAACCATATCCACGGGTGCCCTCCATACCAACACTATCCAAGGAATTTATTATTTGACAACACAAAGTAAATTCATTTTTCATTTTGGGACTGGGCATCCCTAATACCTTTGCCTTACTCTTGTGCAATGACAAGTGAATAAACACTCATCATGAGAATAACACATCTAGCATGGAAAATAATTGCCACCCTCACCGCTCCGTGAGCGAAACGAAGACACAAAAGAGAAGTTTACTTGAAAATTAGGGATGGCACATACAAATTTGCTTAGAGCGGCAAAAGAATACCGCATATAGGTAGATATAGTGGACTCATGTGGAAAAATTGGTTTAAAGGTTTTTTATGCACAAGTAGTGATCATACTTGTTGCAAAATGAAGGCTAGCAAAAGATTGAGAAGCGACCAACCAAGAAACGAATAATATCATAAGCGAGCATTAAGCATAATTGACACCGAATAATGCACCACAAGTAGGATATAATCCCATTGCATAATTATTGACTTTCGTGCTTGCCTAGTGAATCACAAAACCTTAACACCAATATTCTTACTAAAGCATAATTACTCATCAACATAATTCACATATCACATCATCATATCTCAAAACTATTACTAAGAATCAAGTTTATTTTGTCCAATGATCTTTGTGGAAGTTTTTGTTATATCCTTCTTAGATATCTATCACTTTGGAACTAATTTTCATATGTTGCTTTTGACAAGCTCAAACAAATATAAGTGAAGATCATGAGCATAATTGTTCTTTCTCTCAAAATAATTTAAGTGAAGCAAGAGAGAATTTCTTGAAAATTTTACTAACTCTCAAACAAATATAAGTTAAGAAAGAGAGCATTTCTTCAAAAATACTAAAGCACACCGTGCTCAAAAAGATATAAGTGAAGCACTAGAGGAAGTCCATAGCTCATAAAAAATTTAAGTGAAGCATAGAGACCAATTCTAACAAGTCATGACATAATTTTGGCTCTCTCAAATGGGTATGCCCAGCAAGGAATCAAGACTTAGAACAGAAAATAAAACAAGAAAGGACTCATATCATACAAGACGCTCCAAGCAAAACACATAGTATGTGACGAGTAAAAATATAGCTTTGAGTAAAATACAGATGGTCGTTAGAAGAAAGAGGGGATGCCACTCGGGGGCATCCCCAAGCCTAGTTGCTTGCATTGTTTTGGATAATAGCGGGGCATGCGGGGCCACCCCCAACTTAGGATCTTCTTACTCCTTATTCCTTCATCCATCGTAAGATAACCCAAAACTTGAAAACTTCAATCACACAAAACTCTACAAAACCTTCGTGAGAGCCGTTAGTATAAGAAAATAAATCACTACTATAAGTTCTGTATCAAACCAATTCATATTTTGTTCTTGCATTATATCTACTGTATTCCAACTTTTCTATGGCAAAAACTCATCAAAGAAAACCATATAGCCATCAAAACAAGCACATAACACAAAGAAAACATAATCTGTCAAAAATAGAACAAACTGTAGTAATCTGGACGTTTCGAATACTTCTATACCTCCAAAAATTCTGAGAAATTAGGAAGACCTGACAAATTTGTATATTGATCCATTGCAAAAGGAATGAGTATTTTACCGCTCTGTGGTTAAAAATGATAATTATTTTCGTGACTGCAAAAGTTTCTGTTTTTTTAGCAAGATCAAACAACTATCACCCAAGAAGATCCTAAAGGATTTACTTGGCACGAACACTAATTAATACATAAAAACACAATCATAACAGTAGCATAATTGTGCTAACACTCAAAAACAGGAGGCAAAAATAAAAAATAAAATTTATTCATTGGGTTGCCTCCCAACAAGCGCTATAGTTTTACGCCCTTAGCTAGGCGTAAAGCAAGGATCTATGTTTTGTTATCTTTGGTTTGAGATCCATAAGATGCCCTCATGATTGATTCACATGGTAGCCTAATTCTTGTTCTAGGGAAGTGTTCCATACCCTTCCTCAAAGGAAATTGGAACTTGATATTGGCTTCTTTCATATCAATCACGACACCGGTAGTGCGTAAAAACGGTCTACCAAGAATAATTGGACAAGACGGATTGCAATCAATATCAAGAACAATAAAATCTATGGGCACATAGTTCCTATTTGAAAGAATAAGAACATCATTAATTCTTACCATATGCTTTTTAATAGTAGAATCCGGCAAGTGCAAATTTAAAGAACATTATTCAATATCGGTAAGACCAAGCACATCACATAAAGATTTCGGAATAGTAGAAACACTAGCACCCAAGTCACATAGAAAAACACTCATAATTTTTAATCTTGACTTTGATAGTAGGGTCCCATTCATCATGCAATTTTCTAGGAACTGAAACTTCTAATTCCAACTTTTCTTCTAAATCTTTCATCATAGCATCAACAATATGTTTAGTAAAAGCTTTATTTTGCTCATAAGCATGGGGTGAATTTATCATGGATTGCAACAAAGAAATACAATCAATCCAAGATCAAGTATCATAATTCAAGTCTTTGTAATCCAAAAGAGTGGGCACATCACTAGCTAAAGTTTTGACCTCTTCAAACCCACTTTTATCAATTTTCTCAACAAGATTTTCACCCTCCAAAATAGCGGGAAGCCTTCTAGCTAAAGTTGACTCTTCTCCAGTCCCTTTTTCATCAATCTTAACTTTACTAAACAAGGAATTAGTAGAAGAAACACCAATTATTTTAAGATCTTCATCACTTTTGCGAAAGTAATCACTAGAAAACACTTTTTCTAAAAATTCTCTTTTAAATCTAAGCATAGCGGTTCATTTCTTCCTTTCATCCATAGAAACGTAAAGAGCATTAGTTGATTCCTCAACTTTAGGCAAAAAAAATCATCTTGGGATTTTCTACATCATGAGAAATTCTATCAACACTTCTAGACAAATCATCAATCTTATTCAACTTTTGTTCTATGGAAGTGTTGCAAACTTTTTGTGTCTTGATAAATTTTTTAATGTTATTCTCAAGATCAGTGGTGTTCCTATTATTGTAAGATTGATTTCTATAGGAATTACCATAATTGATAGAGGAATTACTAGGAAAAGTCCTAGGATTAAAATTACCTCTATAAGCATTGTTGTTGAAATTATTTTGAGAGATAAAATTCACATCTACGGCATCACTATTTTTCTCAATCAGAGTAGACAAAGGCATATCATTAAAATCAATAGGAGTACTTCTACTAGCAACCAATTTCATAAGAGCATCAACTTTTTCACTCAAAGAAGAAATTTCTTCAACCGAATTAACTTTTTTTTACTAGTAGGAGCTCTTTCGGTTTGCCATTGTGAATAATTTGCCATGACATTATCAAGATATTTGGTGGCTTCACCCAAAGTAATTTCCATAAAAGTACCACCCGTGGCAGAATCAAAAAGATTACGAGAAACAAAATTCATTCCTGCATAAAAAATTTGTACGATCATCCAAAGATTTAACCCATGAGTTGGGAAATTCCTTAGCATCATTTTAATCCTTTGCCAAGATTGTGCAACATGTGCATGTTCAAGTTGCCCCAAGTTGCTTGAAATTCATGATCTGGTTTCTAAGGGAAATAATTTTTGCGGGCAGAAAATACTTAGTGATAAAATCATCTTTGCACTTATTCCAAGAATCGATACTATTGCGAGGCAAAGAAGAGAACTAAATTTTTGTAGAATCACTCAAAGAAAATAGAAATAATTTCATCTTCATGACATCATTGTCTACATCTTTTTTCTTTGCATATCGCATAATTCCATGAAGGTATTAAGATGGGACGCGGCATCCTCATTAGGAGTACCAGAAAATTGATCTTTCATAACAAGATTCAACAAAGCAGTATTAATATTACAAGTCTCCGCACTAGTGGCGGGAGGAGCAAGCGGAGTGCCAACTAAATCCTTGTTGTTGGTATTTGAGAAATCACATAACTTGGTGTTCTATTGTGTCATGATGACTACACAACAAGATTGCACTCAAAAACAGATCCGGCAAGAAAATGGCGAACGAAAAAGAGGGGCGAATAAAAATGGCAATTTTTTGTGAAGTGGGGGAGAGGAAAACCAGAGGAAAATGGCAAATAATGTAAATTCCAAGGAGATGAGATTTGTGATTAGGAGCCTGGTATATGTTGAAGATCCTCCATGACAATGGCGCCAGAAATTCCTTTTGATGTCGCTTGAAGGTATGTCGGTATTTCCCCAAAGAGGAAGGGATGATGCAACACAGCGGCGGTAGGTATTTCCCTCAAATATAAACCAAGGTTATCGAACTAGTAGGAGAACCAAGCAACACAATGTAAACAACACCTTCACACAAATAACAACTACTCGCAACCCGACGTGTAAAAGGGGTTGTCAATCCCTTCCGGGCAGCGGCGCCCCAAGATGGGAAAACTGACGTGAGAGAGTTGTAAATATTGATAGATCGAACGCCAAATAAAACAAATTGCAGCAAGGTATTTTTTTATTTTTGGATTAAATAGATCTGAAAATAAAAGGTAAATAGAATAGACCGCAAAGGCAAATAATATGAGAAAGAGACCCAGGGGACGTAGGTTTCACTAGTGGCATCTCTCAAGAAAAATAGCAAATGGTGGGTAAACAAATTACTGTTGGGCAATTGATAGAACTTCAAATACTCATGATGATATCTAGGAAATGATCATTACATAGGCACCACGTCCAAGATTAGTAGACCGACTCCTGCCTGCATCTACTACTATTACTCCACACATCGACCGCTATTTAGCATGCATCTAGTGTATTAAGTTCATGGAGAAACGGAGTAATGCAATAAGAACGATGACATGATGTAGACAAAATCTATCTATATAGAGATAGACCCCATCGTTTTATCCTTAGTAGCAATGATACATACGTGTCGGTTCCCCTTCTGCTACTGGGATGAAGCACCGTAAGATCGAACCCACTACAAAGCACCTCTTCCCATTGCAAGATAAATAGATCAAGTTGGCCAAAAAAACTCAAATATCAGAGAAGAAATACGAGGTTGTAAGCAATCATGCATAAAAGAGATCAAAGAAACTCAAATACTTTCATGGATGTAAAAAGATAGATCTGATCATGAACTCAAAGTTCATCCGATCCCATCAAACACACCGCAAAAAGAGTTACATCATATGGATCTCCAAGAGACCATTGTATTGAGAATCTAACGAGAGAGAGGAAGCCATCTAGCTACTAACAACAGACCCGAAGGTCTACAAAGAACTACTCACGCATCATCGGAAAGGCACCAATGGAGGTGGTCAACACCATCTATGATAGTGTCTAGATTGGATCTGGTGGTTTAGGACTCTGCGGCGGCTGGAATTGATTTTCGTCGACTCCCACAGGGTTTCTAGAATATTGGGGTATTTATAGAGCAAAGAGGTGGTCCGGGGGGCACCCAAGGTGGGCACAACCCACCAGGGTGCGCCTTGGCCTCCTGGCGCGCCCTGGTGGGTTGTGCTCTCCTCGGAGCACCCCCAAGCAGATCCTTGGCCCATTACGTGTCTTCTGGTCCATAAAAAAATCTCTGTAAAGTTACGTGGCATTTGGACTCTGTTTGGTATTGATTTTCTGCGATGTAAAAAAACATGCAAAAAACAGCAACTGGCACTTGGCACTATGTCAATAGGTTAGTACCAAAAAAGGATATAAAATAACTATAAAATGATTATAAAACATCCAAGATTGATAATATAATAGCATGGAAGAATCAAAAATTATAGATACATTGGAGACATATCACAAGCCTTGGTGAAGATCTCATTGGTGTCTAAATATTTCCAGGGGAAGGAGTTTGGTAGGGCTTATCAAGCAGTGCTCTTTGGTCATACATGGGAATTTCTTCGCCAGCATTATCATCAGAAGAATCATCATCAGACAAGGCAGATGCAACCTTCCTTGATTTCCTGGCAATAGGCTTCTTCTTCGAAGCTCGAGGAGAAATAGACTTCATCTTCTTCTTTTCTTTCCAAGTAGAGGCCCTTTGCTTCTTCTCAAGTACATCCTCTTGAGTTAACTCAACATTTTGCTGTTCCACTTGATTTTTCTTCTCCTCCTTGGTGTCACGCTTGGCCTTGGTCTTTGCATGTTTCTCAACTTCCTCGAGAAAATCAGCTATTATTTTCAACGAGTGTGCATGAGCGTTGGGGGAGGAGCTGGTCTGACTTTTTCATCATTAGGACCTAGGCTTCCCTCTGCAATACAGTCATTCCATGGAGGAGTGAATGTAAATAGGATCAGACATCTCAGCCACGATGTTCCTCTCTCTACCGCGACCTCTGCAATACACTCATGGTTGAACCATTCTTCACCCAATGACGGTGAGTCGTTTGCAGTCTGTTGTTCCTTGCTTGAGCAGTTTCTACTCTAGGTGGAGTCTTTTGGGTTTCTGGATCAGACATCTCAGTCGCGGTGTTCCTCTCTCTACGACGACCACCCTTCTTGGGATTTCCATCAAAAAAGAGTATTTTGGATTTGGTGAAAAGTTCGTCCTCTTACTCACTATGTGCTGAGGGAATATCATCATCTTCAGCAAATTCTGATTCGTCCTTTTTCTTCGGTGCTCTTAGTGGCTTTGCTGATTTTCTTTCAGCCACCTTTGCTTTGTTAGCCACCCATGGCTGCTGTGGAATTTCTTCATCAGACCCAAAATGCTCATCCGAACTATTTGAAAAGAAACACAGGAAGAAGTCACAAACATGCACAAAAGCATTTTAACGCAAAACAGATAAGTTTTCCGAAGAAGCAAGGGATTCATGGCATATGCTTGCAAGATATCATCGAGGGAATTTCACTATGCCTGAAGAAAACATAATCATTCCTCTAATCTTTCGATGCATATACAGTGAACCCTAGATCCAAATGATAGCTACGAGGAACAACTACAGACCGTACAAGCCATGACTTAGCGAATCCTAAAGATCTACCGCAAGAAAATAACTCAAGATAAATGGCGTGGGAAAGAACTTCCTTAGAACAGAAAGGGAATAGGGCATGTTTTGGATATAAATGCCCTAACTTGGCAGAACAGATTGACTATGGAAGCGCAGGATAGGAGAGTTACCGCACTGGCGCGACCAACGGTGATGGTGCTTCGCTGGAGTTGCATGGCAAGGCTTGACGTCGATGCTGCTTCGAGCTCGGGCTTGGATGGAGAGCGACAGGAGAGGTACGAGGCCGAACAAAGAAAGGGCTAAGGAAGAAGATACCCCGAGAGAGGGTTTATATATCCTGAGGGAGAAACCACCCACTCAGAAATCTATAGATGAAAAACTCGGGACATTCCACATTAAACATATGAGATGACGATCATGGTATCATGGGAATGTGTTAGCCGTTTCCTGCGAAAATCTCGGTAACCGAACTAGATGCCGAAAGGTTTGAGGAAGCGCAAGCGCCAAAATATATGAAATTTTGAATCAGATTCCATTCGCGACCGAGGACATCAGAGTGAAATCTTCTTCAGAACTAGTTGCATGTTTATGATATGAAGTGCTGAGTAAAATTCCAGAAAAATAGTTGATTCAAAACACAGACCAAACAAAGGAAAAACACCACAAATGAAAACCCGGAAAGAGTAAGCACCAACAAAGATTGAACTCAGGGCTTATGATAAACATGAGATATCCTTGAGAGAATTTCCTGCAGGAAATGATTAGTTCTTCACAACCCACACTTGCCTGGCTAGGGATATTTCTTCAGCGTGTCCTGAGACACCTCATCGCTATGGTGATAATCATATGAATAGGCATTGAAGTTGTTACCCAATACATGAATATCACTGTAAGTGCATCTAGTGTCACCCCTAGTTGGTTTTGGAGTATTGACGACAAACCTGGTTGAGGGACTAATGTGTTTGTGAGAATTGCAGGATAACACAGGTAGAAGTTCCTCATTCCTTCGGTTTTCCTACCAGAGATGACCCCTAAAAATGTATGAAGACATTGACGTCAAAGGTGGTATGTGAAGACATACACATTGAAGACTATGACAAGAGAAGACATCGCGTGAAGACTATGACAAGAGAAGACATCGCGTGAAGACTATGGAGCGCGAAGACTTAGCAGTTTTGTCGTTCTTTTTCTTCTTTTTGGAGTCATAGGAACCACCGTACTATTAAGTGGGGTCCAAGTGAACCAGTCAGAATGACTGAAGTGATGCTTAACCAAAATCCTATGTCTTCGAGTGAAGACTATGAGAGCAAATCTTGTCCAGAGTTGGATAAGTCAGCTTTGCTTGTAGCTCAAGTAAAGTTGCCGTGTGTGTTTGAAATCTGACCGTTGGAACACGTGTCAGTTCCTTAGTGACCAAGGGTCATTTCGGACAAATCAGGTCGGGTTTCCTAGTGGCTATAAATATCCCACCCCCTACAACCATAAACGGTTAGCTGCTCAGAGTTAGTGCACGGCTTTTGTCGTTTGAGAGCAACCCACCTCGAAGCCTTTGAGAGAGAATTCCTTGCGAGGATAAAGCCCTAAACACCTAGAGCCAAAGAGTGTTAGGCATCACTTAAGTCTTCCTACCTGTGTGATCTGAAGACTTATTACACTTGAGGACTGTGAACCCTCCAGCCAGTTAGGCGTCGCATTCTGAGCATCCCATATTCATTGTGGATCGCCGGTGAACGAAGTCTGTGAAGGTTTGGAAGTCTACCTTGAAGACTTAGTAGAGTGATTGGGCGAGGACTGGGTGTCCTTAGCTCAAGGGGAATAAGGTGAAGACGAGGTCTTCTGAGTTGAGTCTCAGCCTCCCTAACCACACGTACAGTTGTCACAGCAACTGGAACTGGTCCAACAAATCATTGTCTTCAACGAGTCACTGGTTTCATCCTTCCCTTCCCTTTACTTACTATTGGTCCTTGTGAAGTCATTGTATGATTGCTTTATCTTTTGTCTTCACTGAGTGACTGCTTGTTCTGATTGGCTTCACAATATCTTCCTACCTGATCTTTACTGCCTAGCTGCTATTAGTCATTGTGCTTTCACTCCATTGAATACTTGACTATGGTTTGCCTAGTGTAGTCTACTTTCCGCTGCATGGTAATAGGTTTATTTCTATCGTTTGTCTTTGAAACTTCCATGTTTTGAAGACTTTCATAAAAATCGCCTATTCACCCCCCCCCCCTCTAGTCGATCACTAGCACTTTTAATTGGTGTCAGAGTAAGGTACTCCCTTGTTCTGTGTGATTCGGTTTAACCACCTGGAGTTTTAGCTATGTCGACTACAGGGATAATCAAAGTCTCCGCTATGTGCCCAGTCTTTGATGGAACTGAATATCCCTACTGGAAGAATAAGATGCGCATGCATATTGAAGCCATTGATGTCTACCTATGGTATGTCATCAAGAATGGCGTTCCCAAGGCTGGTGAAGGTGTCACCGCTGCTGATGTCAAGAAGTTCGTTCAACTGGACTCCACTGCCAAGAACATCATCTGTGGTCATCTGACCAAAGGACAGTATGGCCGTGTGAGTGCTTTGGAAACATCTAAGCTAGTGTGGGACTGGCTCTCCAAGGTCAACGAAGGCGTCTCAACCCAGAGAGATCAGAGAATCAGTGTCCTTCGCAACCTCTTCAACCGCTTCAAGAGAAATGACAATGAGAATGTTCAGCTCACGTTTGATCGACTCACTGACATCACAAATGAGCTTCAAGCCCTCGGCGCCACTGAGATCACCAAGCATGAAGTTGTCAAGACACTCGTGAGATCACTTGACAGCTCATTTGACACCCTAGCCCTGATGATTCAAGAACGTCCTGACTTCAAAACACTCGATCCGTCTGACATACTTGAGAGGCTCAACACACACGAGTTTCAGCTTTCTGAGAAAAGAGACATCTACGGTCCCAACTATGGGCGAACTCATGCCTTGAAGGCAAAAGCTGTCTCCTCATCTGAAGAAGAGTCTGACAGCAGTTCTTATGATCTTGAAGACATTGGAAAGGAGCTTGCTATGCTTGTGAAGAAGTTCCAAAAATTCACCAAGAAGAAAGGCTTCATAAATTCCTCAAGATCAAGCTCAAGGAATGATGAAGCTTCTGCTCATGACTACAAGAAGAGAACATGCCACAAGTGCAAGAAACCTGGCCACTACATCTCTGAGTGTCCGCAGTGGGACAATGAGAACAAGAAGAAAAAGAAGAGCAAGGAGTATGATTCTGACGACAAGAAGAAGAAGAAATACTCAAAGTCTTCCTCCAAGTCCTCCTCAAAGTATTCATCACACAAGAAGAGCCCATCTGGCAAGGCATGTGCATTTGTTGGCAAGGAAATGGATTCAGAGGAGGAGTACGCTTCTGAGGAGGCAGAGGTGGAGTCTGAGGAGGAGTCCGATTCTGGCGTTGCGAGTCTGGCTACATCATACGTTGCCAAGTCCATCTTCGACACTGAAGACAATGACTCCGTCACCGACACCGATGCAAATGACAAGGACTACTCCGCTCCTACCTACTGCTTCATGGCACGCGGTGCCAAGGTAAACACACACACTACTCACTATCAAACTTCTAGTGAAGATGAGTCTGATTGTGGTTCCAAACCCAGCTACAAAACACTTGCTAAAATTGCAACTGAACAACAAAAGCGACGACCTGTTAGACGCTGAAATAACTCGATCTCAGTCCTTAATTGAAGACATAAAAAATCTTCATGTGCCGCCTATGAAGGAGGTCTGGGTGCCGAAAAGGTGTTTGGAGAATCTTCCTGTGAATGTCGTCATGACACCACAAGTGAAGAAGACAAACCCCAGACCACTGGCTTCATAAAGCCCAAAGGCTTCATATAGACAGAGGACTCACCTGAGTCACACTAATGCAAATGTTCTGCAGGGAAGCCATACTTAGGCCTATGAATATGAGCGCGGTTCATCAAACCGCCATGTTCATAACACCAAGAACTATTCTGCTTATTCTTATGAGTACTATTGTCCACCTGCAAGACTTTTTGCTAGGGCTCCAAAGCCAAAGTTCTCAGATGCTGCACTTAGACTCATTGCTTCGAAGCCACCCTTGAAGATGTGGGTGGCTAAGAAAGCTTAACTCTCTTTTGCAGGGAAAGGTCTCCAGCCGAAAACCAAAATCATCTGATGCTATTGCTAGGGACCTTAAACATCTTGTAGGGCGCAAGATCAAATGCCCAAATGGTCTTATTATGTACTTTGTTCCTGAGTCGCTCGCTACTTTCCCTATCAGTTCTAATCTCAATCTAAGCTTTCATAATCCACTGGCTCGTCAAATGTTTTTGCTTCACAGTTCTCTTCGTGAAGCCTATCCCCCTAACTGCACTATAGGGTACGACACCAGCTGCTTCAGAATGGATTATTGATAGTGGGTGTACCAATCACATGACTGGCAAGCGAAGCCTTCTTATGGACTCAACATTACGTCCATCTGACAAAAGTCACATCACATTTGCTGACACTGGTAAAAGTAAGGTATTGGGTCTAGGTAGAGTTGCAATCTCAAAGGATCAACACGTGGATAAAGTCATGCTTGTTGAATCCCTTGGTTTCAACTTAATGTCTGTCTCAATGCTTTGCGATTTAAACATGATTGTGATGTTTAGAAAATATCATTGCCTTGTTCTAATGGAATCTGACAAGTCTCTAGTGTTTGAAGGGTATCGGAAAGATGATTTGTACGTGGTAGATTTATCAGCAGGACCATAGCTTGCCATATGTCTTCTAGCAAAAGCTTCAGAATGCTGGCTCTGGCATCGGAGGCTAGGGCATGCTGGCATGAGGAACTTGCACACTCTTGCAAGAAAGAAGCATGTCATAGGCATCGAGGGCGTCAAGTTCAAGAAGGATCACTTATGCGGTGCCTGTGAAGCATGAAAGATGACGAGGGCCAAGCATCTCTCGAAGACAATCATGACAATGACTCAACCCTTCGAACTGCTCCACATGGATCTTTTCGGTCCCACTCATTACTCAACTCTTACTACTACTGCTTGTCTCTATGGCTTTCTCATTATTGATGATTATTCAAGATATACTGGGGTGCATATAATCCTCTACAAGGCTGAAGTCCAGGATGTCTTCAGACGCTTCGCCAATCAAGCAATGAACAACTATGGTGTCAAGATAAAGCACATCAGGAGTGACAATGGCACTAAATTCAAGAACACTGGCCTAGATATATATCTTGATACTTTGGGCATCACACATGAATTCTCAGCTCCGTACATGCCACAACAGAATGGCATCGTCGAACGCAAGAACAGAACACTTATTGAGATGGCCCGGACGATGCTTGATGAATACAAGACTCCAAGAAAATTCTGGCCTGAAGCCATTGATACTGCATGCCATATCATCAACCATGTTTATCTTCACAAGCTTCTGAACAATACATCCTATGAGCTCCTTACTGGCAAGAAGCCAAATGTCAGTTACTTCAGAGTATTTGGTGCCAGGTGCTGGATCAAGGATCCACATCACACTTCAAAATTTGCACCAAAAGCACATGAAGGTTTTATGCTTGGATATGGAAAGGATTCGCACTCCTACAGAGTCTTCAACCTCTTTCACTATAAAGTGGTTGAAACTGTGGATGTGCGGTTCGATGAGACTAACGGCTCGCAAAGAGAGCACCTGCCAAATGTGCTAGATGAAGTTCCATCCAGTGAATCAATCAAACTTATGGGAACTGGAGAAATCATACCTTCTGAAGCTCAGCCTAAAGATGAACTTATCATCTCCGCACCTGATCAACCTGAAGACAATGATCAACCTGAAGACAATGCTCAGCTTGAAGACAATCCTTCTAATGATGACAATGATCAGCAAGAGCAAAATCTTTGTCCTGTACATCCTCGTGTTGCAAATGACGTACATATTGAGAGAATAATTGATAGCATCAATGCACCAGGTCCACTCACTCGTTAAAGGGCAACACAGCTAGCAAATTTCTGTGGGCACTTCACATTTGTCTCAAATATCTGAACCCAAGAAAGTTGATGAAGGCTTCATGGAACCTGAATGGATTCAAGCTATGCAAGAAGAGCTTCAACAGTTTGAGCTGAATAATGTATGGGAACTGGTTAAGCGTCCTGATCCTCGCAAGCACAATATAATAGGCACCAAATGGATATATCACAACAAGCAAGATGAGCATGGTCAAGTTATCAGAAACAAAGCTCGTCTCGTTACTCAAGGATATACTCAAGTTGAAGGGATTGACTTCGATGAGACATTTGCTCCTGTGGCTAGACTTGAAGCCATACGCATACTGCTGGCCTATGCAAATCATCATAACATTGTTCTGCATCAAATGGATGTGAAGAGCGCTTTTCTCAATGGCAAGATTGACGAAGAAGTGCATGTTGCACAACCGCCTGGCTTTGAAGATCCAAAACATCCTGATATGGTGTACAAGCTCAAGAAGGCACTATATGGCCTCAAACAAGCCCCTAGGGATTGGTATAACACACTCAAAGACTTCCAGAAGAGCAAAGGCTTCAAACCTGGTTCCCTCGACCCCACTCTCTTCAAGAAGACATATGATGGTGAACTGTTTATGTGCCAAATATATGTGGATGACATTATCTTCGGCTGCACCAATCAGAAATACACTGACGAGTTTGGATATATGATGCAAGAGCAATATCAGATGTCCATGATGGGTGAGCTGAAGTTCTTCCTTGGTCTTCAAATACATCAGCAACGCAACGGCATCTTTATAGCTAAAGATAAATACCTCAAAGATTGCCTGAAGAAATTTGGAATGCAAGATTGCAAAGGCTACACGACGCCAATGCCAGCCAAACATCATCTGGGTCCCGACGACAATGGTAAAGAGTTCGATCAAAAGGTATACCGCTCCATGATTGGTTCCTTACTTTATTTATGTGCATCTAGGCCAGATATCATGCTTAGTGTTTGCATGTGTGCCCGGTTCCAAGCGGCACCAAAGGAATCACATCACTTAGCTGTGAAGCGAATTCTCAGATATTTGGCTCACACCCCAACACTAGGATTATGGTATTCAAAGGGCTCAGAGTTTGATCTAGTTGGATTCTCGGATGCTGATTATGCTGGTGACAAGGTGGATCGCAAGTCTACACCAGGCACATGTCATTTTCTGGGACGATCACTTGTATTTTGGTCTTCAAAGAAGCAGAACTGTGTATCTCTCTCCATTGCTAAATCTGAATACATTGCTGCTGGATCTTGCTGCGCTCAACTTCTATGGATGAAGCAAACACTCAAAGACTATGGCATTCACCTGAAGCAAGTACCACTCTACTGCGACAACGAAAGCGCCATCAAGATTGCCAACAACCCAGTTCAGCACTCGAAGACAAAGCACATTGAAATTCTTCATCAGTTTCTCAGAGATCAGGTTGTGAAGGAAGATATTGATATCATACACGTCAATACTGAAGAGCAATTGGCAGATATCTTCACCAAGCCCTTGGATGAGAAGAGGTTTTGCAAGTTACGGTGTGAGCTAAATATCTTGGAATCCTCAAATGTCCTGTGATCAGGCACACATCCTACCACTTATGCATGTTGATGACTTAGATGTTCAACACATGAAGTAAAGTATATCTTCAATCAATGAAGACTTACATTCTGAGTGTGAATACATTAACGTGGAATTTGACTTCAGAGCGCCACGATAATTGTGCGCCGTGTCTGGGTCTAATACTTCCTATACGGTGGGTAACGCCACCACCAAATTCTTCTGTTTGAAGTGTTTTACCCATGGCGTTACATGTGCTATGTCTTCACATTTTGTTTGTCTTCATTTTAAACTTGTCTTCATGATTATCTTCACTATGTTGACTTGATTGTCTTCTGATATATACATACTAGTGTTCTGTCCTCTACAGCATTCACTTATAGCTATGTCTTCCTTGTTGAATCTTTCGAACTAAGTGAATGTGATCGGACCCTAATTTCTCTATGCTTTCTATCTCAAACTCTATCTGTCCAAATCATATGCATTCTATTGAAACTGTCGAATGTCTTCTCTGCGTCCTAGTCAGCAGAAGATACAGAGACAAACATTAAGTCTATTTTCAATTCTAATTCCTTCACCTGAAACCCGGAGAAGTGGGAACGACCAACCGACAATCCAGACGTGCATGGGAACATGGAACAACCTCCGATATGTTGCATGACGGCCATGTGTCCTTTAGATGTGAATCGCCAGGGGCACCTGTGTAATAACACTGTGGCGTCCCTGTCCCTATAAATACACGCCTCACCATAGTCATTATCCTTTCTTCCACTCTCGCACAAACCCTAGCGCCACCGCTAGCCCTCGACGACGCCGGCGACGAAGCGCTTAGCTGCCGCGACCTCACCGACGCCGTCTTCAAGCCGGTCGCGGACATCGTCTTCTCCGCCGTCGCCGTAGGTGTCCTCCGTCGCCAAGTTAGGGCACGGACGATCGAACTGCTCGGCCTCCTCTCCCACTCCGTCTAGAAGTTCTTCGTGTGGTAAATAAAACTTCCTTTTTACGGCCCCCTTGATCCTATAGATTCATCACTTTCTACCACAAGAAGTTTCTATTCACACAAGTTGGATCTATTTCATACTGCATCTCATAATATGCCTAGTATGTTCACTTATGCTTCACAAAGTAGTTAGATTCCTCACTTGTACTTATTTGTGGATTCGTACAAATCTGGAACCAACTCTCTATCTATGAGTGAATGTCTTGGCACTATGACGTCAATGTCTTCTAAACTGATTTATCTTCAAAATCTTCTGAGAATGCATATGACCTCTTCTCCTTCCCTCGCACCTTAATGCTGTCATAGGTACATGTCCGTGGGAGAATACCTTGGTTCTCATAGTATGCATTCATTTGCAGAATTCTTACAACATCATATAAATTCTCCCAAAGCCAGTTCCTGTTTTACCAGCAAGCGGAAGCCTTTGAAACCTTTGAATGTGTTGAAGCCATTCAGTTTGAACTTCATGGCACCAGAGAAACCTACAAGAAAGGGTGGCAGACAGCATCGTGGTAACACCTCAAGAGATTTGCCTCCTGACCTCTATGAGCTGTACAAGACAGATCCAGAGGAGGACTACAATCAGCGAAAAACTCGAATCCAATGGATTCGAAGATATTGGGCAGAATAGTGGTTCAAGTACAGGTTTGTGACCTAGGAGTATTCTGAGAAGAATGCCATCAAACGACCATGGGGAGACATTCTATACAGAAATCTTCAACCCAAGTCCACAGCTGAAGCCATTGAACAAGGCTTCTATCCTTGCATGGTCCGTGGACCGCAGCCTGCGGATGCAGACCCATCTTCATTACTGTGGTGCCGCGATGACAATCTGTTCAAGCGCAACCTTCAGTTTGCCAGGAACTCGGCCAAAGAGAACAATAAGTCACGAGGCTTAGACTTCAATTCAGGCCCCTCTGCTCCTCGTGCTGATGGCACACGCGAAGCTGAACCCAATCTTGTTGGGCCCTTCTACAACCTAGAAGGTCTCATCACTCATATCATGGTTCAAGGGACAGCCGTGGATGAGCCTGCAGATGACGCTGAATCTGATGAAGCGCCTGCACCGCCAAAGCCAAAGAAACTGAAGAAGCCTAAAGCTTCAAAGCTTGCTCCTGCACCAAAGGTCTTACAGGTAAGCCACTGGCCACTGCACCTCCTGAACACAGTGTGCAGTCTGAAGATTTGTCACACATCTCCAAGCCCTCGAGAGTAAAGATTCCCTTGCAACCCACCAGCCAAGAACTGACTGATGCTGCTATTCTGCGCAATGACGCGATTGATCTGTCCAGCGATGAAGATCTTGCAGATGATGCTCTTGAGCAACTGATCAAGAGCAAAGAAGAAGCAGAAATCTTCAATGATTTGCCTCTCTTTGACGTAGCAATCCTTCACAACTTCATTGATGAGTGGTTTGAAATCCCCAATCTCAGCTTTGATGATCTGCAACTTCCAATTGGCCTCAACATCGCTTTCACTGGCGCCATTGCTTCTGAGCTAGCTCTAGCTCAGCGCATCGTTGAACTGAAGCAAAAGATCGACTATGAGAAAGCTCAGTTCAAGTAGCACATGGCAAAGCTCAGCGTGCAAGATGTCAAGAACTTCAAGACTATGCTGCACGAGCTCAAGGAAGCCTTTCGCAAGAAACGCGAAGAAGCTAAAGGTTCTCGTGAGCGCATGAAGAATCTGGCTGACAAGTGCATGCAAGCCTACAATGAAGCTGAAAAGAGCAAGGCTCTTGGGCATCCTGGCATCGATCCCAGGATGGCTACAATGAAGAAGAAGAAGAAGCCAACTGTGGCTGAACCCGAAGCAACAAGGCAGGAAGCACATCCCATTGTCTTCCCAGCCAGTATGACAGGCTCGAAGCCTAAGGTCCCCATAGTGGCTTCATAATTAAAGAAGACAAGGGCTGCCGAGGCTGAAGCTAGAAAGAGGAAACATCCTGAAGCTTCTGATGTCGCTCCCTCCAAGAAGAAGCACAAAACCAAGAAAGATCGGGCTGCTCCCACAGAGCCCCTTATTGCTGAGCCCATCTCGGTTGCTCGTCCTACCTCTTCGCATCAAGAACGACGGATGGTAATTCTTGAGCCTGCTTCCACAGAGGCTCCTAAAGCTGAAGACATTCCAGCAGTTGACCCACCGCTGCTGAAGACATTTGTCACCATGACAATGTTGAAGATGATGAAGTCCTTCCTCAGATCGAGCACCAATTGGTATCATCGCCTGTGCTTACGCACAGCGAACTCATCAGCATTGGTCGTCCTCTGATGCTAACTGCTTAGGATGCATTGTGGGCTGATCACCCACAGAGATAAGACACTCCAAGCTCTCCCCAACCGCAAGCTACCCCACCAGTGCAAGAAGACGATGACTTTGAGGCTCAGCGCACTCCATCTCCACAAGCGTCGCCAAGATTACGCAGGCTTCGCAAAGGACCAAGGCCCCAAGTCACTCCCACTATGCATGTGTCTGAGTCCGAAGCCAAATGGTTGAAGATATTCCGGCTGCATCAGCCAATGAAGAAGAAGCACCAAGAGTTGAAAGAGTTGCTACACCCCCGTCTCACCAAGATGTTGTTCTCGAGGAGAACGAGTCCGACCCTCCAGCTCCTGAAGTGGAGGTTAACAACCCTAAGGCGGCCACCACTAACACCACTGAAGCCAATGGCATGGTCATGGCTGAAGACACTGTGGAGCCTGTACCTAACACTGTGCCAAAGGCAAATGAAGCCAATGATGCACCTGCAACAGATGTGCAGCCTAACGCCTCTGTTGATGCCACTGCTCCTGTTCCGCCACCAAGGCCGCATACTATTGAGCAAGCATAAAACTATGGTCAGCTCATCACTGTCAAATGGCCTCTCCTTGTTCCTCCACCTGCTGCTGGTCCCTAATTTGACTATCACGTCGAGCGCAGGCCTCAGGTTCAGAAGCCAATGCCAAGGCTGCCTAGGTTTCCAGGCACTGCATCTGCACCCGGATCGTTCAATATGAATGGCTTCAAAGCACACAACACCTTCTTCAATAGCGCCAAGAACCCCTACTCAAAGGCAAGAATATCTTCTGATCGGTTCTAGAGCTATCAGCAGCGCAATTATTACTCATGCATCTTGTACAATCAAGGTCGCATTTTCCCCATATGCGTCTTGACACTGAAGCCATAACTTGTCTGCCCTGTTTGGAAGAAGTGCTGGATTGCTTCAGAGAATCTGGTTTGTTGCAGTTCGTCACTGACAAGGAGCACTGGAACGAAGAATTGCTGCTCCAATTCTATGCCACTCTTCATATTCGTGGCTACAACAGGGATTGGAAGACTTGGGTCCTTGAGTGGATGATAGGCAATATTCATCACGAAGCCAAAGCCTTTGATATCATTGAGCTCACTGGCCTGCCCACTGTAGGAGATCTTTATGAACCTGGTTGTCAGCTTCACAGTGCTGCTATGGAAAGCATTTTTCACAAGCCTGAACCCAACATGAGTCAGATTCTTAGTATGATGAAGCCTTTGCCTCCAGATGCTGAATATCCTAAGGAGTTCTTCGTTGAAGACCTTGAGTATCTACCACGCACTATCTATCACATCATAAGGAGAACTCTCTGGCCCATTAAAGGACATTCTCCACATGCAAAGCTGGAAGGTGCAATGAAGACTTTGGTCTTCCATATTCTTCACGGCAAAAGCTTCAATGCACAAGACTTCTTCATCCTCCAACTTGCTGCATACGGATCTGATCTCTTTGGCTTGAAGTTTTATGCCCCATGGATTATGTGTCTGATCAAACTACACTCAGCTGTCACCTATCAGCCCTCTGCTCGCAATCATCGGATTTTTCTGCATGACGTTGACATGTCAGTTGAAGCCATCTATCCAGAGCCTGCCAAGGAGCCCCTTAGTCTTCAGAATTCTGATAAGCAAAGTTTCTCTCAATGCATTGAAGGCGACCCAGCAGTCACTCGTGTTTATCGTCTGGCTGGTACTACCCATGCACCTCATCGTGCCCTCACTGAAGCCACTGAAAGCACCATTGCACAGCGGCCCAAGAAGCGATCCCGTGTTCTCAATGACCGAGAGCTTATGGTTGCCCTTCATCAGAAACAGGTTAAGCATCATGAGTGGCTGAAGCACCAAATGCAAATCCTCTTGGTGGACGTAAACAAGATTCACAACCTTGCCACCAAGAATGCCTTTGTCGCCCATGAAACTTGTCGGCGTACATGGAAAGGGCTGACGCTTATGTGTTCTGAAGATAATCTTCAAGAGGATGGTTTCTCTGAACGCTTCAAGTTTGACTCAACACCTCCAAGAAGGACCTTGTTGTGGCGTACTCCATCTCTTGAAGACTCTGAGTTCTCCTCCTCTGCTACAACAGTGAATGCACGTGTCATCGATGATGAAGACGATCCTACTTCACCACCTTCGGTGCGAATCACCACTACACCGAGTTCGTCTGCACCGTCAACCAACTCCGATGACCCTGCTGCTTCACCAACTCCTCATGGGAACGAGTAGGTGCTTTATGTCATCAAACCTTTTTGGTCCTTACTGACAAAAGGGGGAGAAGCATATGAGTTTGATAGTCTTCAAGCAGGTCCATATGGGCGGTGGTTTTATATTTTGCCTAGTGTTTACAACTCTCACATTTTGATACATTTGGTTCTTTGATTTGTAACACTCAAACTCGATGGTCATCTGCTACTTATTTGCTTTTCTGTGATGCGATGATAAATTCTGCATGTGCGACGATAAATTCCACACTTAGATCATTTGGCAGACGTCCATTTTTCATTATGCATGTCATTATCTTCACATATTTTTCATGCATGATGAATTGTCATCATAAGTTGAAGAGGATCTCCACAAGTACAACCTGCCATGTGCATTTGCATACCAAAAGCAAATTACTTATATGCACATCTTCAGGGGGAGCCTTTGCCACTTATGAAGACAATAACCTATCCTTTACAATTTCACATATTTTATTCCCCATTGAAAACTTCAACCAGTTTGTCATCAATCACCAAAAAGGGGGAGATTGTAAGTGCATCTAGTGCCACCCCTAGTTGGTTTTGGAGTATTGATGACAAACCTGGTTGAGGGACTAATGTGTTTGTGAGAATTGCAGGATAACACAGGTAGAAGTCCCTCATTGATTCGGTTTTCCTACCAGAGATGACCCCTAAAAATGTATGAAGACATTGAAGTCAAAGGTGGTATGTGAAGACATTCACATTGAAGACTATGACAAGAGAATACATCGCGTGAAGACTATGGAGCGCGAAGACTTAGCAGTTTCGTCGTTCTTTTTCTTCTTTGTTGAGTCATAGGAACCACCGTACTGTTCAGTGGGGTCCAAGTGAACCAATCAGAATGACTGAAGTGATGCTTAACCAAAATCCTATGTCTTTGAGTGAAGACTATGTGAGCAAATCTTGTCCAGAGTTGGATAAGTCAGCTTTGCTTGTAGCTCAAGTAAAGTTGCCGTGTGTGTTTGAAATCTGACCTTGGAACATGTGTCAGTTCCTTAGTGACCAAGGGTCATTTCGGACAAATCAGGTCGGGTTGCCTAGTGGCTATAAATAGCCTACCCCCTACAACTATAAACGGTTGGCTGCCTAGAGTTAGTGCATGGCTTTTGTCGTTTGAGAGAAACCCACCTCGAAGCCTTTGAGAGAGAATTCCTTGCGAGGATAAAGCCCTAAACACCCAGAACCACAGAGTGTTAGGCATCACTTAAGTCTTCCTGTCTGTGTGATCTAAAGACTTATTACACTTGAGGACTGCGAATCCTCCAGCCGGTTAGGCGTCGTGTTCTGAGCATCCAAGAGTCATTGTGGATCGCCGGTGAACGAAGTCTGTGAAGGTTTGGAAGTCTAACTGGAAGACTTACCAGAGTGATTGGGCGAGGACTGGGTGTCCTTAGCTCAAGGGGAATAAGGTGAAGACGAGGTCTTCTGAGTTGAATCTCAGCCTCCCTAACCAGACGTACAGTTGTCACAACAACTGGAACTAGTCCAAAAAATCATTGTCTTCAACGAATCACTGGTTTCATCCTTCCCTTCCCTTTACTTACTATTGGTCCTTGTGAAGTCATTGTATGATTGCTTTATCTTTTGTCTTCACTGAGTGACTGCTTGTTCTGATTGGCTTCACAATATCTTCCTACCTGATCTTTACTGCCTAGCTGCTATTAGTAATTGTGCTTTCACTCCATTGAATACTTGACTATGGTTTGCCTAGTGTAGTCTACCTTCCGCTGCATGGTAATAGGTTTATTTCTATCGTTTGTCTTCGAAACTTCCATGTTTTGAAGACTTTCATAAAAATCGCCTATTCACCCCCTCTAGTCGATCACTAGCACTTTCAATCACTACTGCACGATGTTGCTAACACGACACTATGATCAGAGACCCTTCGACGAAATTGTGTGCGATGCCATAATCGCAAACGGTGGTGTAAAAACTGTCAAAAGGGTGCAAAACGTTTGCGATGGAGGATGCATCAAACACGGTTGAGATTTTAGTTGTGTGTGCGATGCAGGGCATACGGTTCAGCTCAATTAAGTTTTTGCGATGAGGAGGAACAAAAGAAACGGGCAGCCAGATAAAGCTGTGTGTGATGTACAGCATACGGTTCACTCGGATGAACTGTTTGTGATTCGGCAACAGAAAAGAAATGGTCAGCCAGATCAAAGTGTGTGCATTATACGACATGTGGTTCACTCGGATTAACTGTTTGCATTGAGACATGAGAACAAGTATGTAATCCGAAATGTGTATGAAGACCGATAGAAACACAGATGATTAGTGCTACCAAGCCGTGTGTGTTGTGAGCAAACGATTGCTAGTATACAATTGTGAGTGATCGATGAAAACATCACCGATGGGTTCCATTGTTTAGTCCGTGTGCGATGTGGTTTTTTGTCCGCACAACATCTACGCTCTGTCTACAGAGCATCAACATACATACTTAAAAATACAGCATTGCATAACCATATTAAGCATACAATTACACAAGTGACTACACACATAACATTTCCACACACAAAAGTAAGCAATTACATGCATACTCTTGTAGGAGAAACGAGGATCTAATCATCTACTTATTGTTGCGACCATGCTTGGCATTGCTCTGCTTCCGGCTGGATCCCTGGCCGTTTTGGGGAAGGAGGCACTTCCTCATGTCAGCGATTCGCCTATACAAGTCGTAGCTCGTATACGCCTCCTTGGCCGCGTACATGACGTGAGCATTGTCGAGTTTCTCAATCCAGACCGAGTGCCAGGCACGCTTGTACTTGTTCCATGAATCCTTCATGTCTCCGTAGTAAGGGCCGGTGATGGCCTCGGCGAGGTGAACCAGTGAGTCCTTCTCATGCTCATTGATGGCCCAGATATTGTATTTCCCTGGATGTCGACAAGATTCTGGCAGGCGATACCCAATTTTTCGAGCGCCCTTACATCATTGGTGATGTCCACCGTAGCGAACATGTAGTGGGGGATGTTGACAAACCTGCCAAAACACTCGCAAGGCCTTGTGGCTAGGCAGTAGTGGTAGACGAGGACGTGGTGGTGCATGCACATCTGGGCGATGGCGACCTTGGGATGAGACTCGACACGAGTGCGGGTGTACTCCATGTCGAACCCGACCACCTTGTACTCTACAGCAAGCAACAGCTCCATGATGTGGATGGAGTGCTTCACCCAAACCGGGTCATTGGTGTACACCACTGAGAGATCCATAACCTTCTGTGGGTGTCCACCACAGCACGCATGGTGAACTACTGCCTGTCGTCGGCAGCCGCTTGGAGCGCCATTGGAGCCGCGCAGGATACCCTGTAAGAATTTCTCATGGTGGTGTGCTTCTTGCAATGGTGGGGCGCGATCGAATGGTTGAAGAGACACAAGGGTTAAATGGCCGCTGTAATAAATGGGGGTTGACCGGCCTGTAATCGTCACGTCTTGTCACGGTGTTCATAGTAGAGGATTCCAGTGCACGCTTGACAACACCGCACCGCACGAGTGGGCTCGAAGCGCCAATTGTATCGTCGGTGAGCCTGTTCCCACACTACCGCGCTATTTACAGCGCAAGCTTCCCGCCCAGCTAGTTTGGCCATGCATCGGCTAGAAGAGGGACAAATCGTGTGCATTTATTGGCAAAAAGCTTTGTAAAACCTAAGTGTATGGAATGACTTCAATCATAACTTTACCCACGGGTGATGATGTCAAAGTTACACAGAAGGGTGATGATGGACACTCGAGTGCGATAATTAATTCTGCGCTCTAAAGTGCACATGGTGGAAGAAACCAGCTGTGTGCAATAATGTTGAAGATTGCAGTCCAGTTAGCTATACAGATCATGTGCTGTGAGATCGACAAGGTAAACTGATTCGAGAATGGTTAATAAAATCTAAGACCATTGCATATTAAGGTCAAAATAGTGTTAGCAATATACGAGTCTTATACGATGCCATTTCAATGATGGTACCACAAAAGCTCGAAATGTTACAAGGTTCAAATTCCAAAGTAATATGGCTAAAATTCGAATATTACAAGGTTCAAACTGATATTAGAAATGAAATTCGGCTCATCAGCTGCAAACGCTCGCGCTAATCCATTGAACATGGATATCAGAGAGGTCCAAACTAATATCACTGCTTCAAAGTTTGGTTTCAAAACCTCACTATTTTTGCAAAGGGGTCAGCCACTGAGAAGTCATGTATGGGGTTGACACGATGACTTTTGATTACTCTGTCGTCTGAAGTTCCAAAATGAAATTCAGCATTTTTGGAGCCTACTCCATTCTGCTGCAGGTGCCGAAGCTGATCAACAAACCATTCATTTTTGTGAAATAAATGCAGGTAAAACCTCATTTCCTTCAGCACCCTTGCTCTGAGAACAAAGAAAGTGTTGAATATAATCTCCGGTAAGGTCCCTCAGTAGGAGTTCAAAGTAATTTTTGAGAGATGCAGATCTAGGCATTCGACGTGATTGTTATATTGTATGACATTATCCACCACTTGGCCTAATATTATCTAAAAAAGAAGGAAAGAAGTTAGTGCCTACATGTAGTTCTGAACATTACTACAGGCCTATTTGCTTTGCAGGATTTGTAAAATGCACTAACATGCCATCTTCGATCTGACATGATTAACATGGGCATTTGATTACATTCTAGAAAAATGTAGCATTCTTCACAAGAGGTTGGAGTGGATGAAATATTCCCTAAGAAAACTAGTACAGATGAATCCAAAGGAGAAATGCTTATTGATTGTAACCATATGGACCAAGAAACCAATATGGGGCGGGGGGAGGGACATGTATGTACTAAAATCCTCCAAAAGAACCTTCAGAAATCGTAGTTCACTGTCATTGTAAACTTGGAAAAATGTGTCACAAATTGAACTCCCTTATGGTTAAAATTTAACAGGAAAGGAACATCACCTTGATATATAGCTTCTCCAGGCACGAAAAGTATCTCAAGAAACTGACAACTTGCTCCAGGTTGGGGGTGATAGATTTTAGTGCCAAGACCTTCACTGTGCGCAGTTTTGGGGTCAAGCTTGTCGGAATCATTTTCTGAATGACAGACGAACAAACATCTTCAAAACTAGAAATAATGTTAATTTGTAGAGAGAGATGTAGAAGGCAGTTGTTGTACCTGAACGGGTGTTGATCCAATAACAAGTTCTGAGTATTTGTCATACGAGTATCCCACCACTGTCAATTTTGGCGCAGAAATGACATTGATTCTTGTTCTACCTTCTTGATAAACTACAAGTAATCTCTCAAGTGCAGGTGTGTCCTCAATGAGCATACCGTGGTATATATCTCGTGATGTCTCCCTGCCGCACCAGCAACACACATAAATAGTCCGGATAGCCATGGAGGTGATGTGGAAGGTACTCAACCCATTGATCGCCTGAAGAAGAAGGTACTCGAGTGTAGTACAACCACGGAGCAGGCGCTCCATGTCACCGTTTGAGAGGCAGACGACAACGAGCTCGAGGTGCTTTAGTCGTGGAAGAATAAGAGTGGGCACGTCATTAAGGGGGGGAATGGTAGTTCCTGAACTTGGCGACACGCAACGTGGGCGCGAGGCGGAGTGGGGACGTTGGCAATGACTGCATATGCCCATGATCAAAAGTGAGCTCCTCGAGCTGATCTAGGGCGGGGGGTCGGAACCAGTCGTCAAGCTTGGCTCGGTCCTTGGCGTTAGAACGGAACTTGCCCATTCTAAGTCCTTTGGTGGGACAAGGTGACTGCCAAGGATCTTGGAGAACGCATCCAAGCTTTTGCGATAGCCATGGCAGAGCTCGTGGGTGTCGATGAGTTCGAGAGGGCTGGAGTTCCACAGGGGGCGCCACCGCCGAGAAAGGACGGTCGTCCGCGCCCCATATTTGATTGGGTGGAGGGAGATGATGACTCTCAACATATCATCGGGGAGGCTGCTGATGAAGTCTCGGCCTACTGGAGTCGCTTGCGGTTCTAGCTCGCCCCACCTCCGCTTGTTGGCAACCCCGTTCTCCACCTCCGTTGTCTCCTTTGCCGTGGCGCTTTCTAATAGAAATGGGAGTACAGGGAATATTTAGTTAAAACAGGGCAATAGAAAAGTGTATTGGTAACTAGAAGTTATTAGGTAGGAATATAGTAAGAAAAGGGAATAACTATTGGTTGCTTAAATACTACACAATTCATTTGATATTTCTGGGTAAGTCAACATGCAGCTAGTTGAAAAGAAATCTTACTTCAAACAAAGTCTAGATGGATGATTTTGTCGGCGCAGTTAGCATATATCTCATGACCAAGCCCTTTTATTTGCAATGCAATTTTAGTGCCAGCTTTCAGTACATAAAACTTACAAATTTCTTTCCAAAAGCCAGTGCCAAAATAGGAGTCACCACATTCATCAAGTCTTACAGCATCAACGATTGTAAATACATGGTTTGTGTGCAGTATGACATCCGTGGAGCCTTGATCTCTGTAAAGGGAAAAATTGTGCACTACATAATTAGTTGCATAGCAAGGGATGTGCTGTAGAAAATTGTAGGATTGTAAAAGAAAATATGGTAACATGCAAATATGGGACCAAATTGAAAGAACTATACAACATTTGAAATCAATGGACAAAAATGTATAATTAAACAGATAGGGTAAACATGATGTCATGGAAATATATATATATATATATATGAGAATAATGGAAAGAATAATACATCATTAATTTTCCTAATATAGAAAGAAGAGGGGGAAAATCCCCTTTGACGTATATGGTGCATGTGGCACATTTTATCCAAATGTAGCAACATTTAGACTATGTTCAGGAAAGTAGGCCATGCCAACCAATTTAGGGTGAGATGGAACATACCGCGCACGTCCTCAAGTTATCTGGTACGGTGAGATGGAATCGCTGGCGGAGGTCACAAAGTCCTGAAGTGTCGGCGCACAGTACATTCTATGAATGAAAGAAAACCATCAAATCAGCTCGAATAAAAACGAATTCATGGCGATTTCCGCCGGGTGATTAAAGGAGGCAGATGAACTGGGATAAGAGAACAGAAAATATCCCATTAAATTAGTTACCTTGTCGTCCATGAGAAAGAACCCTCGGTATGGCAGATTCCCCAACCGAGCGGAGCTGGGTCGACCGCGAGCAGCGTCAAGAAAGTCGATGGCGATAGGTGGCGGCAAGCGAAAGTAGCGAAATGCGGTGGGCTTTGTCGGCAGCCTGGCGACGGCGGCAGGTGTCGAGCGAAGTGTTTCCTGCCATGATAGGCGGTGCCATGGCATAGAAGCGGAGGAGCTTGTGCAGGTGTGAATGGGGAATGTACCAGAGGGGGTGGCGGGTGGGGTGAGGGTTTTTGTGATGTGGGGACGGTGAGGGTTTTCTCCTTTGTTTTTTGAATTGGGTGGTGAGGGTTTTCTGTCCCACAAAGAATATTTGGGGCGACGGTTTGCTAGAGCGAACCATGTAGGATTGACGCAACGGGCAAAATGAAAGTCATTGCACACGGTTCCAATTTTGGGAACCCTGTGTGTGATTGACGTACTACCTCCGTCCTGGTTTATTGGCCCCCCTTTGTAATTTTTACCAAATTTTGACCAAATATTTAACATACTCAGACATAGATACTAAGCGTACATGTTCATAAGCATAGTTCAACCGTCATTAAGCATACTCAAGCGTACATAGTTTGTTCCATCACACATCTCATCTCACATGCCGGCACGATCCTGAAGCTACTCCAGGTACTCGGCGTACGCGCCGTGCGCAACCCTGCGAGAATACTTCAGCTTGAAGGAGCCAATGTCCTGTCCACTTGCATGCGCCAGAACACTTAGATACGTGTCATGAAGCTTCTGGTTGCAAAATGGGCATCCTTGGCCGCCGTTCCAGGTCCTAATACGCCTGTTATGCATTCCCGCATAAAGCTCCCTCAGGATTTGCCTCTTGTACCTCGTCTGGCCATCTTCATCCTCGCTGTCCACATCATCAGAAAGCACCTATACAAATAGTAAAACAAATTTGGCATCAAATCAATGATTACATGCTGTGAAGTAGGATTAGGAATTTACGGCTATTTATTTATACATATCCAGAGATTATGGTTTGATTTTTAAGCACAGTTGTCTATGTACATACCAATCTTGAAGAAAATAATGGCACAAACATATGTAGGTCATTCAAAATCAATTGTCAAGTCCTGGCTAGGAATTATTAGCATGAACACTAACCCTAGTCGGATTACCAGCAGAAATCATTTGCATAGATGAAACAACTAATAACTTATCACTTGTACCATGCAAACAATCAATACACTACATGGATCTAATGAAACTTACTCAGATTTCATGGATTGGGAGAACATAACCATAGGATTTCTATTCCAAAAAGGGGGAGGCAGGAGTAACTAGAGAAACCCAATGATCATTTGACACATAAATGGGTATAGACGATTAACCAGCTGTCCGTCATCGTCGGAGTCGTTGCCGGAGTGGTCGACAGAGTAGGTGTGGAAGTCCACCTCCGGTTGTGGAAGCTCGACGCCATCGACAATGTCAGGGTGCAATGATAACTCGCCAGCGGTGACGGCAACCTCTATCTCCATCTCTATGCCGTGCTCCGGTGCTTTAGCAGCCCTGGCATCACCACTGCCTCCAATGGGGCGCTTCGGCGGCATCCTCATACACTGACGGCTTTGAGGACTAAGAGCGGCGTCGAGGATGCAAGCAGAGGGAATTGATTGTGTGTGTGTGTGGCGAGGATGGGGGTGCGTCCGCTCGGGCGTACCATTAATATGGAGTAGTGGGAGTTTTGGGAGAGAGGCAGGCAGCGGTCAAACTGATGGCTCGCCTCCCGGTGAGCCTGCGCACCGGACTGCTGGCATGCCTACTAAAGTTTCACACAGCTACTCGCACGCCTCCCAATGACACTATGCAGCAAGCATGCCTCTATCAATTCACACACATCCACACATGCCTCCCCGTCTGCCTGCGCGGCGGACTGCTCGCATGCGTCCCGTGAACTCACGCCTGCTCGTACGGCACACGGGTCGCGCGGCGACACATATATTGTTTTTCTATTTGGATGATTAATGCTGCCGCTTTATTGCTTAACCGAAGCATGACACGTATCCATTGTTGGTCTAACACTCATGGTTCGAATAAATAATATGTTTGGGATATGGGTTCCCGATTATTAATAATCTCCCGTCTGTAATTATATGAAGATTACATCAAAACTGGTCTCAAATTTGACAAAATAAGTACAATGCCACTTTGTATTGGTGCCCAGATGACAACACGATAAATTTCATGAATTTCAAATAAGTTTTGGATGCACTAGAATTTCAAAATTAGGATTCTCAATGTTTGAAATTTGTAGCACAGGGAGTAAAAATGCACCTAGTGAGACACATGTGTTTTTGTAATCCATTTATGTGCATTGTCATGTGTCGCTACAAAAAAAATACACTTCTGTGATGATATGTGTTTGTCACAGTAGGTCGCATTTTTTGTCATGCATGTACATCCATGACAATTTTATGATAGAATAAAGATAGTCATACATGTGCTATCGTAGAAGTGTTCCATGACATTATCAAAATTATCATCACGGAAGTGTCCACTTCCATGACGATAAATCGCGCGTCACAGAAGTGCTTTCGTCAAGGGTGACCGACACATGGTGTCGGTGTACTAGAATAGGGGTACCCTAGTACCCCGAACTTGTGCACGGGTAGTTGCAGCACCCCGCGGCAAAGGCTTGCCGGGTGATCACCAAGATCCCCCAAGGTTACCTTGGAGCCATCCAAGAACAAAGTATTTAAGCTAAGGAGACAAGACCCCGGCAAGAGGAGCTTGCCGGGAAGGCCAACCAAGGCGCTTCAATGAACTTGCCGCGACGCGCCACGCGCTCCGGCAAGGCAACAAGGCCCCGGCAAGAGGAGCTTGCCGGGAAGACAAACCAAGGTACCTCGAGGCCCGGTGAGCGACAAGCTTCCGGACCCGACAAGATAACGACAACGGTAAGGCGCTTGCCGCGGCAGGCGGCCACTCTGCGTCCACGCTCCAGCGCATCCACCAACGTGTCGCTCTGGGGGCTCTCCGGGCGCCCGTGGCGGGAGGCTGTGCAGCCAGCGGTGCGCAGTGGCATGCGAAGCTGACAAGATCACCATCGTGGCGAATGGTGGCGCCCCTAACGGTCCTTTTCTGCACTGTTCGGGCGACTCAGACAGGCATTTAATTCCCTTGTCCCCTGCCGTCAGGGTTAGGTAGGGTGCATTGTACAAGCAACTGTATCAACTACCTCGCTTTTTACGTTTTTACCCTCCTCTGCGTTGCCACCTGCCGGTGACCCCTTTAGCGTATAAAAGGAGGCCCATGCGCAACGTAGAGGGGGTTCGGCTCGTAGGTTCGGACGGTCGGCTTCGATTCATTCGTAGCCCAGAGAACATCACACTCTCGCTTTGGAGAGCAAGAACACCAGATAATACAACCAGACAAGCAGCAGTAGGAGTGTTATCTCTCCGGAGAGCTCCGAAGCTGGGTAAACTGCTCGTGTGCTTTGCCTCGATCCGCTCTTTGTGCGATCTCCGCCCCCCGCCGAACCGAAAGGGGCTCGATCCGCCGGCCCCATAGGTGTTCGTGGATCAGTTTCCCCGACATCTTTGGCGGCCAGGTAGGGGGTGTCGAGATTGTGTGAACCAGATCCGGCGTTCACACGAGCTAGATCCTTATTCCCTTCATCAACATGCCACCGAAGAAGAAGACTTCGGCGGCAGCCGCTCCATCCACGTCACTTCCGCCACCGTTGGAGCAAACGAGTGGTGGGACGGACGCCGACGGAAGAAAGGACGTCGACGAGGAAGCTCCTGATGCCGCCAGGTCCAAGAACAAGGCTGCACAAACCTCGGTGACTGTACATGTTCCACGCCACTCTCAGGAGGCGCAAGATCAATAGCGTCATGGCACTAGCAGTGCCATACGCATGATAGCCCAAGACCAAGCTGGTGGATCTCGGGGCTCTCAAGACCAGCATGCACGCCAGCGTGCTGGCACGAGTGGAGCACGGTCGCCTGGACGGGATACTGCTCCTTCTAACATAGTTAGAAGTTCGAGCACGTCCCGCTCCTCGCGCCGTCCGCCACTGCCACCCACTACTCCAGTAGAAGCTTTGGCGCGAGCGCAACTTCTCCTAGATTACCCTCCGACGTCGGACAAGATCGACGAATGGAGAGCCACCATTCAGAGTCTCATCGGCTACGCCAACGGCGACACTCCACGGCGGCCGAGCGCGTCGCCGCCGCGGCAGGACCGCCGGACGAGAGCCGGTGGCGACAAAACGGGCGGAGGTGCAACCACCATGCAATCACCGCCCCGAAGGCCAAGATCGCCGACTCGCCGGATCCACATCGACAGCGACTCCACTGCATCGTCGGATCCACGAGCTCGTCGCGATCAGCGCCAAGTTCTTCATGATCGACAACAAGAAGACGCTCGAACCCGCATCGAGCGCCAAAGAGAAGCGCGACGTCAATCCGACAAGCGCGTTGGGCCCTCTGTCGACATGCATGCGCCAGGGGAACCAGGTGATCTGCCGTACGCGGTAGGTTGTCCTGCGTTCACTCGTGAGCTGCGGCAAGTCCAGTGGCCCATTACAAAGAACTTTAAGCCAGACGTACCGAAGAAGTACGACGGTAAGACGCATCCGTCAGATTTCCTCAGCATCTACACTATTGCGGTGCAAGCTGCCGGGGGACGAGATGACAAGATCCTTGCCAACTACTTCCCGCTGGTGCTCAAGCCCAATGTCAGATCCTGGCTCATGCACTTGCCGGACAACTCCATATCCTCTTGGGCTGATCTGTGCCATCAGTTTGTCGGAGCCTTTACAGGCGGACACAAGCCTCATGGCCAGGAGAGTGATCTTCATCTGCTCGCCCAGAAGGAAGGAGAGCCCCTGCGCAAGTACATTCAGAGATTCAGTAGTGTGCAGCACAACATCCCAGACGTCCACCCTACCGCGGTGATCAGCGCGTTCCATCAGAACGTGCGGAACTGCAGGATGCGGGAGGAAATGGCGATGTGCAAGATCAGGGACGTCAGTGAGTTATATGCACTGGCCGACAAGTGCGCACGTGCTGAGGAAGGGAGGAGACTCCCCGGAGAAAATATAGGAGCAGGGGGATCTGACAGTGAAGATGCTGCCCCGACAAGGAAAAACCGGCGGCGGAACAACAGAAGGAGGAAAGGCAAAGAAGTGCTAGTTGTCGAGCAGTCCGGCAACGGTAGTAGCGCCAAGGAAGCCAAAGCTGGTGACTCCGGCAAGGAGGTTGCCGCGGAGGTAGCGGTCGCCGACAAGCAGGATGGAACCAACAAGCAGTATTGCAAGATTCACCGCACCAAGTGCCATGATCTTCAGAACTGTAAGAGAGTCGAGCAGCTTGTTGAGCAACAGAAAGCTGAATACGAGCGGTGCGATAAAGAGAAGGCCCAGGAAGGAGCTGGTGGATCCGGCAAGAAACGTCCCGGCCGAGGAGGACGCCGCGGCAAGGCCAAGCAGCGGCAAGGAGACAGACCTCCTCACGGCCGCGACAAGGATGAAGATGACGGCAACGATGAAGATATGGATGATGAGGAGACTGATGAGCAGGAGTTCCAGAAAGCCACAGAGGTCCTGTGCGTTGACGGTGGTGCTTCTCTGCATGCCTCGCATCGCCAGCTCAAGCAGTGGGTGCGGGAAGTTAATGCAGCAGAACCACCCGTCGAGTCACGCAAGCCTCTGAAATGGTCTGGCACGCCTATCATCTTTGATATTGAGGACCACCCGGATCGCATAACTGCGGTCGGGTGCTTGCTGATGTTGGTTTCACCAACAATCCCCAACCTCAAGGTCACTAAGATGCTAGTTGACGGCGGGGCCGGTTTGAACTTGATCTCCTCCGTAGTGCTCCAGAAGCTCTAGATCCCTGATAGCGAGCTCGAAGAGACCAGCACATTTCAAGGAATCAATCCGGGAAGGAGCAAGCCAAAGGGAAAGATCACCTTGCTGGTAACATTTGGCAGTGAGCTGAACTTCAGGACTGAGAGGGTCACGTTTGACGTTGCCGACTTTCCATTACCTTACAATGGAATCCTTGGCCGTCCGGCACTCGCCAAGTTCATGGCAGCCTCTCACTATGCGTACAACATACTGAAAATGCCAGGCCCAATAAGTGTCATCTCTGTCCCTGGCAACAAGAAGGATGCTCTTATCTGTGCCGACAAGATCTACCGGGAAGCAGTAGCCGCAGCAGAACGAAGGACACTTGCCGCTGAAGCTCCCGGGGGGAAGAAGAAGACCAAGTCCGGCAAGAGCTCTGATGCCCACTCCGGCAAGCGCACCTCTTCGGAGTGCTGCGCTACCGTCGAGGACACACCATCGAGCTCCACCGGCAAGTGTAAGAAGGCAATGGCAGCTCCACCTGAGACTAAGAAGGTGTCCGCCAAGGAGGATGGCACTGGTGGTACCTTCACCATCAGTGCCACTCTTGACCCCAAATAGGAAAGCGCGCTCATTGCTTTCCTGCGGGCGAATGTCAACGTGTTTGCGTGGCAACCGTCTGATATCCCCGGTGTTCCCAGGAAAGTGATTGAGCACCACCTTGCCGTCTGTCCTCATGCGCGGCCCGTCAAGCAGAGAGTCAGGAAGCAGGCAGTAGAGCGCCAAGAATTCATCGCAAAAGAAATCAAGAAGTTGGAAGCAGCAGGCCTTGTCAGAGGAGTACTCCATCCCACGTGGTTGGCCAATCCTGTTGTTGTGCGCAAGGCTAATGGGAAATGGAGACTTTGTATTGACTTCACTGATGTTAATAAAGCTTGTCCCAAAGACCCATTTCCCTTGCCGCGTATTGACCAGATTGTTGACTCCACAGCCGGATGTGATTTGCTTTCGTTTCTTGATGCATACTCAGGATATCATCAGATCTTCATGGCCGAAGAGGATGAAGAGAAAACCGCATTTATCACCCCGTGTGGCACGTACTGCTTCGTGCGGATGCCTTTCGGATTGAAGAATGCTGGTTCAACATTCGCAAGAGTAGTCCACCATGCTTTTGAGCAACAAATACACAGAAATGTGGAAGCTTACATGGATGACATAGTGGTCAAGAGCAAGAACAAGGCGACCTTGATTCAAGATTTAGACGAAACATTTGCAAACCTGCGCAAGATAAACCTCTAGCTTAACCCCGAGAAGTGCGTGTTTGGAGTTCCTTCCGGCAAGCTTCTCGGGTTCTTCGTGTCTCAGCGGGGAATTGAAGCCAATCCCGACAAAATCAAAGCCATCGAGCAGATCGAAGCACCAAAGCGCGTCAAGGATGTACGAAGGCTTGCCGGTTGCGTGGCTGCTCTTAGCAGGTTTATCTCTAGATCTGCTGAGCGCGCCCTGCCATTTTTCAAAATTTTGAAAAGGGCAGGTCCAATGAAATGGACTCCGGAAGCGGAGGTTGCGCTGCAGGACTTGAAGAGATACCTGTCCTCCACTCCAACGCTTGTCGCACCTAAGCCGCAAGAGAAGTTGCTGCTGTATATAGCAGCAACCAATCAAGTGGTTAGTGCTGCGTTAGTGGCGGAGAGGGAGGCGGATGATGAGCCAGCAACCACGGCAGATCCATCCAGCGACAAGCAGGGGGCTTCGCCGACAAGCTCTGGTCCCGACAAACATGGGTTTGCGCAGGAGCATGATGAGATGCCAAGGAGAATGGTGCAGCGCCCAGTTTACTTTGTCAGTTCTCTTCTGCAGGGGGCCAGATCAAGGTACTCTGGTGTGAAGAAGTTGCTTTTCGGCCTCCTCATGGCCTCGAGAAAGCTGCGCCATTACTTCCAAGCACATGAGATCACAGTCGTCACTCGCTTTCCGCTGAAGAGGATACTGCAAAATCCAGAAGCAACGGGCAGGATTGTCGAGTCGGCGCTGGAACTGTCAAGCTTTGGTCTCAAATTTGAGAGCACTTCAACTATCCAAAGCAGAGCATTGGCAGAGTTCGTAGCAGAGTGGACACCAACCCCAGATGAAGGAATTTCAGAAATGAGCATCCCCGTCAAAGAGGCAAACAAAGAGTGGCTGATGTACTTTGATGGTGCCTTCTCGCTGCAAGGCGCCGGTGCAGGCGTGCTGCTTGTCGCACCCACCGGAGAGCACCTCAAGTACATAGTCCAGATGCACTTTCCCAAAGAGCAAGCAACCAACAATATAGCAGAGTATGAAGGATTACTTGCCGGTCTCAGAATCGCAGCAGACCTTGGGATCAAGAAGCTCATTGTCAGGGGTGACTCACAGCTTGTCGTCCGACAAGTGAACAAGATCTACCAGAGTCCGTTAATGGAAGCGTATGTCGATGAAGTGAGGAAGCTAGAAGAGCACTTTGAAGGCCTACAAATGGAGCATATCCCAAGAGCTCAGAATGATATTGCTGATGGTCTGTCAAAGTGCGCTGCATTAAAGTTACCTGTGGAACCAGGGATCTTTGTGCTTAAGTTGACTCAACCATCCGTAACACCATCAACTGGACAAAGCAAAAAGAGGAAGTTGGTTTCTGGTGACTACTTTTCGGCAGAGCTCCCCGAAGCCGCCGCCAAGAAAGTCCCCAAGAGAAACACCAAGGATGCTGAGGGGCAGTCTGCTCCGGCAAGCCTAATGGTTTGTTCCATTGAAGCAGACGCTCCCGGCAAGTTTTGCTCCGGCAAGCTTGCCGGGGAACATAAAGCTCCGGCAGGGCCGCAAGCCCTTGCCGTAGAAGCAGATGTTCCCACAGCAGCAGATGCGCCTTTAGTCCTTGTTGTCGAGCCACAAGCTCCAGCGTGGGCACAGCAGATTGTCCATTTCCTTCAGACAGGAGAACTTCCCGAAGAACAAGAAGAAGCGGAAAGAGTAGCCCGGCAGTCAAGTATGTACCAGTTTGTCGATAGCATACTGTACAGAAGAAGACTCAACGGTGTGAAATTGAAGTGTATTCACAGGGAAGATGGACAAAAGCTGTTGGCGGAGATACATGGAGGCATATGTGGCCACCACATTGGCGCAAGAGCACTTGCCGGCAAAGCTTTCCGGCAAGGTTTCTTTTGGCCGACAGCCCTCCAGGATGCAACTGCACAAGTAACCAAGTGTGAAGCGTGCCAGTTCCACTCCAAACATATACACCAGCCAGCTCAAGCTCTCCAGACGATCCCTTTATCCTGGCCATTTTCAGTCTGGGGGCTCGATATCCTCGGCCCCTTCCCCCGAGCTATCGGGGGCTTTGAGTACTTGTACGTCGCAATCGACAAGTTCACAAAGTGGCCGGAAGTGCAGCCAGTGAGGAAGGTGACAACACAGTCAGCAGTCAAGTTCTTCAGGTCGATCGTTTGCCGTTTCGGGATTCCCAACAGGATCATCACCGACAACGGCACGCAATTCACGAGCCGCACCTTCATGCAGTACGTCCAAGACCTTGGCGCCAAGGTTTGCTTCGCTTCTGTTGCTCATCCGAGAAGCAACGGTCAAGCAGAGAGGGCAAACGCTGAAGTGCTGCGCGGGCTCAAGACCAGAACTTTCGACAGGCTGCACAGGTGCGGAAGGAACTGGATCGAGGAGCTACCGGTGGTTCTTTGGTCGATCAGAACGACGCCAAATCGAGCCACTGGCCAGACACCTTTCGCTCTAGTCTATGGAGCAGAGGCAGTTCTCCCCACGGAACTCGTATGCGGATCGCCTCGAGTGCTCACTTATGATGAGCTCGAGCAAGAACAGCTACGGCAAGACAACGCACTGCTCCTTGAGGAAGATCGTCTTCAGGCTGCTGTACGAGCTGCTCGATACCAGCAAGCTTTGCGCTGCTATCATAGCCGCAAAGTTAAAGCCAGAAGCTTCGAGGAAGGCGACCTTGTTCTTCGGCGCATTCAGTCAGCCAAGAATTCCAACAAGTTGACGCCGAAGTGGGAAGGCCCTTATCGGGTGAGACGAGTCACAAGGCCTGGCGCTGTCCGCCTTGAGACCGAGGATGGCATTCCAGTGAGCAACTCCTGGAACATAGAACATCTTCGTAAGTTTTTCCCATAAGGCGCGGTTGCCGGAACCCGTTCCGGCAACCACCTTTTGTACAAGTCTTGCCGCTGTTGCATGTAATCCTTTGTACAAAGCCGGGCGCAGATCCCGAGCATAAGTAAAACCCCATGTGCTCCGCACAGCTTGTCCATTTCATGCGTTAGCTCCTTTCTTGCATGCGATTATCTGACACTTTGTGCAGCACCTACATCCGGTAAGCAGTAACGAGCCGAAGAGCTCCATATTATTATTTTCTCTTCTTTCTTTTTCTCTTAAAGGAAAAGAAGGTTCTCCCGCACACAAGTTTGCCGGGGGGGAAAGGAGAAGATTGTGGTATGGGCCAGGCGTCGTTCAAGCAAAGACTTGCCTTACCGGGAAGCAAATGACAGAAAAGCTAAGTTGCCAAAGTTTGAGCAATCACTTTTTAAATTTTTGAGTTATCTTCCTCGAACGACCCTGCTTTGTATGGAAAACTTGTGCGCGGAGGAACCAACTCGTGGCTAGTTGCGCCCTTACTTTGTTTCGAGTCTGCTCAACAGCTTAAGCGTGCTGCATCTAGTCGCGACAAGGTTTCTTGTCGAAAGCAGCGCCACCAGCAGGCTGCTGAAGTCCCGCACTCAGCGCTCGCGGCTCGGGCGCCTGCGCCGACAAGTTTCCTAGAAGCATAGGGTAAAAACATACAAGGGAAGGAATCTAGTAGAGGAAATAACATTGCAATTGATAACAAAAATAAAGTTATATTACAAAGATAACTTGTCGCAGCTCTAATAGACTGTTCTCATAACATGACTAGCAGCGACAAGGGAAAAGAAGAAATGGGCGGCCTAATCTACGCGTCCGCCCTCGACTCGCTTGATCTCGCTCACCTTGTCCACAATGGGTGCGACAAGGGCCTTGAGTGCATCCAGATCGGCGTCAGGCGGCAAGGACCTGAGGACGTTGGTGAAGCTGAGGCCTAGATTGCGGAAGGCTACCTTCATCAGCACCTTCTGGAGAACCCCGGCGCAGATTTGGCGCGACTCGTCGGCCAGCTGCTTCGGGATCCTCTCCTGGAGCCGCTGGAGTGTCGTCGCCACGCCCTTGAAGAACAGGCTGAGCTTGGCGCTGGGTTGAAGACTCTCGTCAGAAGGATACCCAAAATCCTCCATCCCCAGCTGCGCCAGCTCCTCGTTGATGACGGCGGCAGTGTTCACCAGGCCCTCGGTCTAGTACTCCACTGTGTCTCTGAACGAGTTCTGGGTAACTGCAATGCTCTCCAGCAGCGCCGCGTCAGCCTTGACCTTCTCCGACAAGGTCTTCTCCCGCTCCTTGACGGCCTCCAGCGTCTGCGTCAGCGTGGCCAGCTTCAGCTCCAGGTCTGCTTTGGAATCCTTGGCGGCGATGAGCTCCTTGCCCCTCTCAGCGAGAAGGCCTTGCAGCTCGCCGTGGGCGGCAGCATCCTTCTCGCGCTCACGCTTGAGAGCGGCAAGCTCCTCGCCGCTCTTCCCAATATCGGCCTCCAGCCGTGCCACCTTCTCCTCTAGCTCTTTATTGGCGGCCTCTGCAGTTGCCGCGGCATCCTTTGCCTCCTTGAGCGCCCCGCCAAGTGCTCGCTCACGCTCGGCGAGCTCTTCCTCGTAGCTGTCGAGGTGGGCCTTCCGCTGCACTAGCTCGCCTTCCCACGCGGACTGCTTCTCGGCAGCAAGTCTTTGTTCCTCCTCAGCCTCGGCCTTCTCGAGAAGAAAGGCCGTGCGCTCCTCATCGACTCGCTCCCGCTCCTGCGCCAGGGACCGAAGAGCTTCTTGATTTTGTCCCCGGAGCTCCTCCGCGCGCTTCTCCATGTCAACTCCCGCCTTCGCGACAAGCGCTTCCCGGGAAGCCAGCTTGGCTTGCCGGGTGCGGTAGAGTGACAGCAGCTTCCGCAGCAGCTGCTCTTCCTCAGGCTCGCCACTGCTGCTGTCGGGCGCGTCGACCAATGACAGTCCAGCAGAGGCGAGCACCTCCCCATCAAAAGTCTCCCCCTCGACCGGCGCCCTGGAGCTCGACGCCCAGGGCAGCTTGATGAAGATGTTGTCACCGGCCTGCAAGTAGGCGCCGGGCTGGGGCTCCTCGGAGCCCGGCTCCGCAGAAGCGGCAGAGGGTTCGGTGGTCGGGGCAGCGCCCGGTGCTCCTGCGACCTCAGGGTCGTCAGTGCGATCGCCCGACCCCTCGCCGGCTTCCGCAGCAGCAGCCCCGGCGGCCTCCTCGCCGGCGGTCACATCAGCACCGGCACCTTCCTCGCCGGCGCCCTCTGTCTCCATTGGCTCAGCCGAAGATGGGTCTGAAGAACGAAGAGGGGAGGAAAATCAATCAAAAAATCCAAGAAAGGAAAAACGAAAGAAGCAGAACCCAAGGGATAGTTTTTGGGCAAGTGGATTACCTGCGCCAAAATCTTCAGTTGCGGCCTCGGTCGCCGCAGGATCATCAGTACCATCCCTTGCCGGAGAGTCCCCCCTTGCCGGAGAGCGCTCCCTTGCCGGGGACTCCTCCCTTGGCGGCGCAGTCGAAGCAGGTAGCACTTCAGGACCAACCTCCGGGTGCTCCTGATGAGGCTGCTCTGCTCCTGCACAAGTCAACAAGCAAGATATCAACAAAGGAAAAAGCACTCAAGCGCGCCCGACAGCAGAAGGCTAAACTATGAACTTACGCTGGGGGCTGCGCTGGGGGCTGATCCGAGGGGTGATTGCCAGGTCCGTCAAGGTGGTCTCGGGCCCACCTCCTGCCGACGCGATGGGGTCATCCTCGATGACGATCACTGCGGCCTTGGCCCTCTTCGTCGCTCTCTGGGCCAGTGTTCTGAAAAGAAAAGAGTCCAGACTGGAGCAAGTTAGATACAAGATATAAACAGCAAGATTGAAGGAGTATAAGGGCACCAAAGAAACTCACTCTTCTTCCTCCTCGTCGGAGCTGAGCGCGGAAAGATCAAAGTCCGGCCCTCCTCCGGTGCGGCGAGGCGGAGGAGTAAGATCCCTTGCCCGCTTGGTGGGGGCAGTGGCGGTGGCCCGGGAAGATCCCGCTCCAGTTGTCGCTGTTGCGTGAGGCGCTCCAGCGGCAACATTGCTTGCCGCGGTAGAGCGCGTCGTGCGGCTCGGTGGCTGTGGAGCCGGCTGCCGCCCCACTGCGTCCCCGGCCCTGCGAAGGCGCCTCCTTGGCAGGGCCGAGGGCTCCGCCTGCCGCAAGATCTCTGAAGGCTCAGCCTCCTCCTCACCGGCCTCGCTCGACTCGGCTTCGGAACCGGCAGGCTCCTCCTCGCCCATGAACTCCGCGCGTTCGGCAAGGTTTGCCGCCTCTGCAGCCTCCGCCTCCTCCACAGTAAACCCAAACACACCTGCAGCAGCTGCGGCCGCAGCCTCTTCCGCCCTAGTAGCGATGAGTTGCAGCTCCTCGTCGGTGGTGTCACGGGTGAGGCTCTTCTGCTCGTCGGCGCGGACCGGCACTTCCTCCAAGGTGTCGAAGAACGCTTGCACAACGTCATCCGCAGGCTCTTGCCAAGTTGGGACGATGCCGTGTGAATCGCACAACGGCATCATGGCGCGGATCCGGTCAAGCGAAGAGTTATTGCACAAAGGAACTACACCCCTCGGCAATGTGAATGGGTGCTGGGGGTCGCGTTTGAATAATTCCAAGAGCATTGCATCCAACTCCAAGACGGTGAAATTGTAGTTGAGGCCCGGCCGCAGCCTCTTAATGTCCACCGAATTCTTGAATTCCCAGGCGGGCCTCCCCCTCTCCTGCAGGGGGGCAATGCGGCGGCGGAGGAAATCTGCCCCGACAGCACCCACGGTGAGCCCGGCAAGCCTGAGGCGAAGAATCCTAGTGATGGCGATCTTCAGCCACTCGTCTTCTGGGGCCACGTTCCTCCAGTCATTGCCACGCACTATTGGAGTTTGGCGCACGGCGGTGAAGGGCTGCGGATCCTCCTCGACGATCCAACACCACTCCGCTCTCCACTCCCCCCACTTGCTGCGGAGCTCACCCTCCAAGTACGCATCCTTCTTGCCGACTCTCGAGATCCAAGCAATCCCTCCAGCAAGCGGCTCTCCTCTCTCTACCCGAGGCATGAAGTAATGGCGGAAAAGGGCTACACTAGGGTGGACTCCGACAAAGTTTTCGCACAAGTGTGCGAAAACTGCCATGGTCAGGACAGCATTGGGGGTGAAGTCAAGGAGGCGGAAGCCATATGTGTTCATAATGTCACAAAAGAACTCCGAGAAGGGCGGGCAGAGCCTGCAATAGAAGAATAGCGAGAAGAACGGGTACCCATTTGGAGCCGACTCCGAGGCAGCGGCCGGGAGTACCCTCGTGCGCGGATGCGCACGCGTCTCCGTTGCCCAAAAGAGGTAGAAGTACTCCCTCAGCTCCTGCACGCCGAGCTGGGGGGTGAAGATCGCCCGCTCCTTCCGCAGCGCCGCGAGCCGCTGCGCCTCGGCCGACTTCACGCCCTTTCCCTTGTCGGCTTTCGGGGCCATGGCGGAGGTGGTGGAGAAGGTCGACGGCGTGGTGATGCTGGTGGCAATGGGGTGGGCGGAACGCTGCTCTCTCGGCTTCGAGAAGAAGGGGGGAGCGGTGGAGTTTGTGAAGAAGGAGTAGCAGCAACCAGCGAGGGGGAACGAACTGCCCCTGTTTCCTCTGCTTATAAAGAGGGATGGGGCGGACGTTTCGGCCTTCCAAATAAACAGCCACCCACGATCTCTCCCACGATGCCGCATTCAACGCGTGCCGTTATGGGAGAGTGCGGTGGATACGGAACAAGATTTGGCGTGGCCCAGCCCGCGTGTGCCCGTGCCCTGTCTTGGGCCTGGCCCAACAGCGCTCGGCACCGTGTCTGGCCCAGGCCCGGGGTCTCCTGTCGGTGTACTAGAATAGGGGTACCCTAGTACCTCGAACTTGTGCACGGGCAGTTGCAGCACCCCGCGGCAAAGGCTTGCCGGGTGATCGCCAAGATCCCCCAAGGTTCCCTTGGAGCCATCCAAGAACAAAGTATTTAAGCTAAGGAGACAAGACCCCAACAAGAGGAGCTTGCCGGGAAGGCCAACCAAGGCGCTTCAATGAACTTGCTGCGACGCGCCACGCGCTCCGGCAAGGCAACAAGGCCCCGGCAAGAGGAGCTTGCCGGGAAGACAAACCAAGGTACCTCGAGGCCCGGTGAGCGACAAGCTTCCAGACCCGACAAGATAACGACAGCGGCAAGGCGCTTGCCGCGGCAGGCGGCCACTCTGCGTCCACGCTCCAGCGCATCCACCAATGTGTCGCTCTGGGGGCCTCTCCGGGTACGCGTGGCGGGAGGTTGTGCAGCCAGCGGTGCGCAGTGGCATGCGAAGCTGACAAGATCACCATCGTGGCGAACGATGGCGCCCCTAACGGTCCTTTTCTGCACTGTTCAGGCGACTCAGATAGGCATTTAATGCCCTTGTCCCCTGCCATCAGGGTTAGGTAGGGTGCACTGTACAAGCAACTGTATCAACTACCTCGCTTTTTACGTTTTTACCCTCCTCTGTGTTGCCACCTGTCGGTGACCCCTTTAGCGTATAAAAGGAGGCCCATGCGCAACGTAGAGGTGGTTCGGCTCATAGGTTCGGACAGTCGGCTTCGATTCATTCGTAGCCCAGAGAACATCACACTCTCACTTTGGAGAGCAAGAACACCAGATAATACAACCAGACAAGCAGCAGTAGGAGTGTTATCTCTCCGGAGAGCTCTGAAGCTGGGTAAACTGCTCGTGTGCTTCGCCTCGATCCGCTCTTTGTGCGATCTCCGCCCCCCGCCGAACCGAAAGGGGCTCGGTCCGCCGGCCCCATAGGTGTTCGTGGATCAGTTTCCCCGACACATGGCATCCACATTGGGTCCAGTTTTGATCCGATAACCCGCTAACAGCCCCGACCAATGGGGATTTTCCACGTGTAAAATCATCATTGGCTGGAGGAAACACGTGTCGGCTCACCGTTGGGACAGATGTCATCCACTCATTGGACCCAAAGCGCCGATGATACTTCGACATGTGACACGTCCCAACAGAGGCCCATTCCGGTGAAAAGGTCGACCCATTTGACTTGGTCAAAAGGTGTCGCGCCGGCCCACGGCAAGCCTGTTAACGACCTGTTCGCATATAGCCCATGTATAGCCCGCTAACCCAGGGCCCGTTTACGGCCTATCCGAATTAGGCCTAGTAGCGTCATCTGGGTCGTCCAATATAATTCCAGCCCGTTTTAACTTCCGGCCCATGTATGGCCCATGATGTCTTTCAGCCCATATGAGGACCTTAGTAACCCTCGGCCCATTAACGGCCCCTGGTAAAACCGGCCCGTAATGAACAGTGTATCACTTTATACCATTAACAGCCCATTATACCATTGGGCCGTTTTCTAGCCCATGTTATCTTTCAGCCTTCTCATGGCCCATTTATTCTTGGGCTCATTTCCAGCATTCGTTTAGTTTCGGCCCGTTACTGTCATTTTCTGCTTGTGGGCCAAATTCAACCCGTGGTTATAGTCGGCCTATTTGTGGCCCGTTAATACGTTGGGTCGTTTTCATAGTGTCATCAAATACGGCCGATTAACGACAGAAGGCGCCTATCATACGTCGACACGTGGCACAGCCCAACAGAGGCCCCTTCCTGTGAAAAGGCTGGCCCATTTAACTTGGTCAAAAGGTGGCGGGCCGGCCCATGGAAAGCCTGTTAATGGCTTGTTCGCATATAGCCCATTTACAGCCCGCTAATCCAGGGCCCGTTATGACCTATCCAAATTAGGCCCAGTAGCGTCATCTGGGCCGTCCAATATGATTCCAGCCAATTTTAAGTTCTGACCCATGTATGGCCCATGACGTCTTGAGGCCCTTTGTAACTCTTGGCCCATTAACGTCCCATGGTGAAACTGGCCCGTAATGAACAGTGTATCACTTTATACCCATTAACGGCCCATTAATCCATTGGGCCATTTGCATCCCATGTTATCTTTCGGCCTTCTCAGGGCCCATTTATTCTTGGGCTCATTTCCAGCATTCCGTTACTTACAGCCCGTTACTGCCATTTTCTACTTGTGGGCCAAATTTAGCCCGTGGTTACAGTCGGCCCGTTTGTACCCCATTAATACGTTGGGCCGTTTTCATAGCGTCATCAAATACGTCATATTAATGATGTCCCGTTATGGTCGGCCCATGAATGGACGACTCCAACTCTAGCCCGTTTACGGCCATAATGCAGTCTGTTTTTGGCCCATGTTTGGCCAATCGATCATATGGCCCGTCTAAGGCCCATTGATGATGCGGCCCATAGAAGGCCCATTATTTCTACGGCACGTAGAAGGCCCATTGTTTCTACGGCCCGTAGGAAGCCCAGTGTCACTACAGTAAATATGTATCCGATGGACTGTTAAAGGAGAGAAACTACTATAGGTTTAGACCTGCTAATGGCCCAAGATGATTATAGGCCCACATTTTGGCCCATATGAATAACGAGCCGGCCTGAAGACCGACAACACCGAGATCCACTGAACCTTCCAGCCTAAATCACAACATACCGACCAAAGAATAAACCTAGACTATACAACAAAGAAATTACGACATATTAGGAATCAAAGTTCGCTACCCGGTGATAATAAAGCATAACATGACCGCGGATTACATACACCAGGCATCAAAGGTCGCCACCAGTGCATATAAACGCGCCGACAAAATAATATAAAAAACTGAGAGCGCTTCAGAAGGCAATAGACCTGGCAAGCTCGGGCCACACAAGCAGCCGAACAAGCTATGGTACCTTAGTTGTGTCAATGATAGATGCCTCATCCCTAGCTGTATGGCACCATAGTGCGCAAGGCAGTCCCTTGACATCTTCATTACAGCTTTGACTTCAAGTCAGAGCTGAGATGAAGCAAGCCTTTCCGCTTTAAGTTGAGACTGAAGAAGTCGAACTGATTGAGGCAGCGACTGCATAGAGGTTGTCTCACACCTACTGTTGAGTAGCTTCAACACACTGTCTTCATCAAGACAGGACCTTGGGGTCATTTTGCTGTCCTCAAGATGGTTTCGCTCACTATCTTTCCTAAAGTTCTGCCTGGCATAAGAGATACGATTCTGAAAGAGAAACAAGGAGACACGTAACTGGTTTCACAATTATATATGCAAATAAATGGATCTGTTCTGCATAAGGAACATGTTTTTACAACTACAATTTAAAACTGGTAGTTGATGCAAACATCCAATCAGATGTAAATAGCAGTGGAGGAAATGATGCCTATCAAAATCTATACTAGAACAAAGTTTGAAGGCTTGAGAAGGATGAACTTACATTACATGTTAACACGGGCTGGACAAAGCCCTTCTCCATGTTGATGGAAAGATAATTCAATAAATTCCCCAAAGAAAATTCTTTATAAGCGTTTCCATTATTCTACATTTTGCAAAGAGTAAATATAGATCAAATATTATTGGAGGAAATAGAGGATAATGAAGCTCAGGTGCAGACTGACGATATATAACCGAATAGCACTTAATTAAGTACATCGTTACAAGGCAAAAGGTACCAACAAGAGGAATGCATACATCAATGTGTGTAGTGGCATTGGCTTTATTCAACATTTTGGTAAGAGTAAATGTAGATATGATAATTTGGAGAAAGTGGAGGGCAGGGCAGATAAGATGCAGAGTAATGCTAGACAATCAACTATCTTGAGATGCATGTACAATAATACCACCACCGTCCATTATTAGTTGTCGCTCAAATGGATCTATCTAGCACTATTAAGTTGTAAATACATCCAGTTGATCAACAATTAATTCGATATAGAGGGAGTACATGACAACATGTACTTACATGAGCAATCCAAAACTTCATAACCATTGTGTTAATTCTACATTTATCTACGAGTAAATATAGATCTTATAATTTCAAGCAAAGGAAGGATAAAGAAGCGAACATTTACAATGATGCTACATAATCAAACAGCAATGAGTGTAAGTATGCTGACAAAGGGCAAGAGGTACTGACAACAGCAATGCAGAGCCCAGTATTGTCGTGAGAAACTATGATCCTTTGAGTCAGGAGTTTCATCTGAAATTAGTTTTCATACAAGAGAGAAGGTAAGGCACATGCAGAAATTTAGGAGTTCAAATTTTGCATTGATATCATATACAGTACCTGACGCTGCGCTGTCAGCAGTTCTAATAGGGGTTTGGCCACTGGAGTAGGGGTAAAGTCTGTTACAGTTGGGCCTGTGTTTTCTGTGGCTGCTGATCTATTTGATTTAACAGGTATCACTACCTTTTCCAAACACCTAGTTTGTACTCCTTGAGGATCTGCAATCACCCTCTTCCTTTTGGACATCTATTACGAAAGAACAACATTTGACTGGAAAAACATAGTATGACGACACATGGAATAGGTACAGAAAATGGATAGGTATGGCATATACTCATATATGATGCTTAAACTAAGAAGATGGTGTAACAAAGTAGAAGTAATGCAAGAGGTCAGATGCAAAATATGTGCGACCAATACAACCTTGCCAAGTTAGAGCATGCACCTTGATGGGTGAATAAGATAGGCCCTCCTCCACCATGCCAAGTTTGTTAGCCAGTGGATCGTTCCGAAATATTCCTCTCGTGCGCCCATTCTCATATTCATTTTGAAAATGTCCAATACCTGACATGCATGAAAACATAAAAACAAGTGAGATTATCTTTGTAATGCAGAAGTGATTCTAATCCAATACTTCCTCCCTGTAAACCCCTTTGTGTTATCTCTGCAATTCTTCTAAGAGGTGCCATGCATGCTGTAATTTGGTGTGTGCATTAATATAATGTGGCCTACTACTCAAAATATGAGAGCTCCAAAAGTGATGATACTTCGCAGGTGACAGCTTCAACATATAGTAAAGAAGAACAAGTCGACCTGACCTGACAGATTCAAAATATACTAAGGGAGAATAACTCAACCTGACCAGTCGACCGCAAGAGAAGAGGATCATCTTAAAGAAGAGCAGAAGAGCAAGAAGATTGAAGATATTACGAGTCTTTCTATACAATGTCGGTTGGCCACCCATGATGAACCGGAGCTCATAGAGAAATACTATTCCTTCCGGTCTCTCCATATGTGGCTCACATGCATTTCGAAACTAAAGTAGGAACATTTAGCTGACCAATTAAACATCTCTTATTTTTACTAATATCAGCATAATATCATATCTGAATTTGTACAGCTAACTTGTTTAGCTCAATGGGTGGAGCAGTGCTATTATGACACGAAGCACGTAGGTTGATCATGGTCATCATAAAATGGCGAAACCGTAAGCATGATGAGTATAGTGTTGACTGTGGCAGTGGGATGGCAGATCTGAAGCTGCAAGCTGCGCAAAGGTTAATTAGCAGCCGATATTTACTTTGAAATAACAACTAAGATTTGGTATGAACTAGAAAGTACAGTCAACAAGTGACAAAGAAATGCAATTCTGCTGTCTCTCTGTATGTTGTGACATGCATTTGGAAACTCAAGTGGGACCTTTAGCTAACCAATTAAGTGTATCTATTAACTAATATTAGTATCATATCACAATCATATTTGAACAACTAAGCATTGGAATTTTGAGTGTCGTGTTGTTTAGCTTGAAGGCTGGAGTAATGCTAGTATGACAGAAAGCACCTACGCAGATCATAGTAGAGTAGATAAAATGGGAAAACCCTAAGCGTCAAGAGTAAAATCAGGAAAGTGGAACTAGCTCAACCAGTGGGTGGCGCACATGCTTTTCGAAACGAATATAGGAACATTAGGTGACCAATTAGACGTTCTCTGTTTAGTAATATGAGCATCATATCAGATATGTATTTCAACACGTAAGCTTTGGAATTATGAGTGGCATGTTGTTTCGCTTGATGTGTTGAGGTCTTGAGGAGCAGTGCTAGCACGACACGAAGCAGGGAAGCACCTACGATGATGGTAGTGAATATAAAGGGGGAAACCATAAGCTTTACGAGTATAGTGACCGTGACATGGTGGATCTGAAGGGGCAAACCGGACAAAGCTACTTCGCAACCAATGTTTGCATTCAACTAGCCACTATGATTTGGTGCGAACAAGAAAAGTACAGTGAACAATTTAAGATCTATTTTCCGTGTGAGGTTAATAACTTAAGCACATATGGAAGAGTACCACCTCTCTTGCGACACCGTGTAGGCCGTTGCTGATACGTTGAGGGTGCTACGGGTGCGATGGCTGTCGGTGGCGGGGAAGAAGACTTTAGATGGCAGATGGCCGGGTTGGGGGATAAATCTTGTTGCCGTGGACGAGGCGGTCGTAGGAGCGGCAATGGCAAAGTGGAAGACGGCGCTGATGAAGCGAGACGACGCGATGAAAGGATCCTGGTCCGGCGCCGTGGATGAGAGACGTCCATCTCTTGAAGTGGACGACGAGGTAGGGGTAGCGGCTCCGGCAAGGTGGAGGATGGGGTGGCGGACGGACGAGGCTGGCCGCAGTGGGGAGGTTGTCATGGCACCGATGGTGTATGAATGGGGAAAGGGAGGGGGGATCTCAAACTTTGGGACGCGCTTGTCCGAAATGTGGGAAAGTTACGAACTTATGCATGTTTAAAATTTCGAACATCACGTCGGTTGGGGATAGGACGGTAATCTCGCATCTCCCAAATATTTGCCGGTAACGATTTCGGGCGAGGAGAGGGTGTTTTGCCGCCCACGGTTGGTGACCACGGTGTATGAACGGGGCTGATAGGTAGGGCGGTTGTGTCACGTCTGAGGGAAGTTACACATCTGCCCCTATTTAAAATATTAGCCTACATCGATTTCGGATGAGGAGAGTTTGTTTTGCCGCCCACCGTGGATGAATGGGGAAGTGGAGGGAGAGATACATGTCTTTCGGACGAGATTGAATCAAATGTGTTTTGCCACCCACGTTTGGCGCCCACCATGTCTGAATGGACTCAGAGGCCATCGTGTCATGTCTGATTGAAGTTACTAGTCTACCCCTATCGACAACAGTGTAAATCCGGTCGATAAGGATGTCAAGTGTCAGGGGTAGACAGTAATTCCGATCTCGCAAACACTTGCTTTGGGTAGCCCACAAATGATAGTGGGTGTTTAGCCGCTTCGTTCAAAACTTGGAAGAATTAGCATTCACGTTTGCCCTAGGCCCTGGAAACTAAATCCAAATCCAATTTTTATTCGATTACGAATATCCACAGATTATTCTACGTTTTGTTATTTATTTATTCAAAACCACAACAAAGATTTATTCCTCCTTTATATATGATTATGATATAGAAATGACGTGATCTTCGAATTCAGTAGGTTGGATACACTTTGAGTCAAACAGTTATTTCATCCAATACAATATGCTCACACGAAAAACTGTTCACCTTAACTGAGGATTACCTCGCCTAAAAATATCGGATCATTACAACACATGGACAACATAGGGGGTCTTACAACATAATCCATTCAGAGACATGACACAACATGCAAGTACAATAATCTAATGACAATTTCAACTGCTATCTAAAGAAGAACTAGGATTACCCTGGGCTTCAGATAGCAGAAGCAGCAGGACCTCCTCTGTCTTCAAATGCAACATTCTTACTTCCTGCAATTCTTGGATTGCTTGCATAATGCGTGTAGCTAATTGCATAATTTCCAGCTTCAAGATCGAGATTACCTCATTCATGGCAGCCAGACCATCTCTTTCTGCCTTCAGTAGAGCCTCAAGAACTATAATATCTGTGCTCAGACTGCTCTCTAGCAGTGTTGCCTCTGAACTTCTACCATCTGGTAACATGGATGGTGCACTGCTTCCACAAATAGATTCTGGGGTTGTCATTGTGTCCTAGTGTGAACGGCATCCTGAAAGGTTTCCGCTGGACATAATTAAGAGATAGTTATCACATGATCCAGGTAGTAAGCTTACATGGTAAACGACATACGAATTATTGCCGAGCATGGCAAGCTATATTTAAATGGTTCCAAGCAGCAGCAGCCGAAAAGAAATTAAAATGGTAAGATGAAACTAGGGATGTAAGTGGCAAATAAACGACATCCGCCAGTCCCATCTAGTTAGTTTTTGCTAGCTCCCTGGTTCATTTTCCTCAAAAAACAAAAACTCTTTTAAACTATCATACCACTAGTGGACTTTAATCGGGATTAAACGGGACCTAGGTGACATCCCTAGTTGAAAGGGAGTGTACCACCACTATATATAAGTTGCCAAGGCATCTAAGCAGTTGAAATAATCTGAGAAAGCACTTAACATTGTGGCGTCATATAAACTACGAAGACAGTCTTGTGATGAAGTTCAGAGGAAAAGTTAAGGACTCAAATGACCTAGGCATGCATTTCTTTACGATAGTACAGCAGACACTGCTGACATATTGGCCAACTCAGTTATAGCATAACAAGTAACAAACAAGCATTCGAATCCAGCAATCCAGCAAAGCAGACAACTGAACTATTTGTTATTCTGTAGGATTACAGGTTGAGGGCACAAGCCAAGAAAGCGGCCCACATGCATTACATTTCACATGTACTAAAACATACTGGCTTACCATATGTTGCTGTGAAGCCTCGCTGCTATTGCAATGTTCTTTGAAGATATCGTCAGCATCCCGTGGTTGTAAATCTACCTATTGTAGTTTATTCTGCACCCTCTATTTAGCTAAAATTAATTTTAATCACATGCACTGGTTCGAATTGATCATCAAAGGTTCATCTAAACCAATGAAAGAAGGGTGTGTGCATACACGACAATATATCTGCTTCCCTCTATTTTTATGCTTGTTCGAGGTGCCAGCGAAGGGACGGACGAGGGAGTCAGTGAAGGGCCTACACTGTGGTGGACGAGGGCGCCGGTTAAGTAGATCCGGTGCAGTGGACCATGATGGCGGTCAAGGAGATCTAGAGCGGTGTACAAGCCAGTCGCTGAAGCGGCTCCGGTGAAGTGGTGAGTTGGTAGTTGGGGGTTCCAAGGTGCGGAAGGTAGATCCATCGGGGTGTGAGGTCCACCACTGCGGCGCAGGACTAGATTCGGCAGCTTGCCGTGGTTGGGGGGTCGGGGAGGGGAAGGGGAGGGGCTCTGGGGAAGAATGTTGGGGGCAAAGAGGGGGAAACAATGGAGTTACCAAAGCAGCCCTTTTCCGTTTATGTGGCAGGGGTAAAACAAGAATATCGTAGGGCTAAACTTTCGAGCACGAGATATTTCGATGTGAGCGGGAAGTTTGAAAGCTTTTGGCGCTTGAAATTATATTCTGCTCTTGTACGGCCGACTATGATATCATGGCCGAGAATTTGTTTGTTTTGCACGAAAAAGTGCAAGTTTTGAAAATCAATGTCTCCAACTCGAAACTTAGATTTTCCATTCAATTCAAATATGGATCATTGAGCTACTACAAGCAAATACCAACATATGGTCCAATTCAAATGAAATTCCAAATGTGTTTATCCTAAATATGATAAAAAACAAAAATGTGTATGTGTATGAATAAAGTGGATGATTATAAAGTTTGGACATGCTCGTATGTGTATATCTCTAGGTTTGATATATGAATTTGAAATCACGAAATCCCGGCTTAAATGTACCTTTGTTTAAGTGAATTACAAAAGCTAATGATGGAGTCGAATTCCAAAATTCCAATCTTAGGTTTGTAATTATGGTACATTAAAGTATATCACGCATGTTCAAAAGTATCGTTATCTCATAGTCCAAACTGTGAAACAAATTGATCAACCTTGAGTGCACACACTATTGACCATGTGTATCTCAGATACGCTAAAGTCCCTCAAATATAGACACCTCACTCTTTATCTGAAGCAAGCCCCCCTCGTCGCCCCCACACACAAAGAAGTCGTTCTCTCCCCCAAACACCAACACACGAGCACATTAACACCCCTCTCCTAAAATCTGGACCCCAATATAGGTCTCTATCACTTTGTCTCTTGGGAATGCACACATCTCTTCCCCCACTCTCTAGCTAGGTCTCCCGGCATCTCTCTTTCCCAAGCACACGCACTATGTAGAGTGTATCTTTCCCATACACACAAAACGTCGCCCCCAAACGTCTATCTCCCTAGTTATGTGGTTCTCGCACACTCACCTCACACACCACCCCCACTGCAAAATAAGCACACTTTGTCTCCTTGTGCACCACTCTCCTCTTTCTATCTCTCCCACATGCGGACCTGCCCCAGCTCCTCCCTGTATACATATATGTCGTGACTCTTTCCATAGCTCCCTAATGTATCATCATTCTCGATCTCGCACATTGTTATCTACACCATGTATTCTAGATCTCTCATGAAGTCACTATCACACACATGATGACTCGCTTCCCTTGCGTCTTCGTACATAGGCCAATTTCAAAGAACATCAACATTGTCTCCCTATCTATACACCATTTATGGACACAAACGCCCCTCTCTTCCTCTCTCTCTCCATCGCTAGCTCTCTCTCTCTCTCTCTCTCTCTCGCTCTCACACCCCTCTCCCACACACAATCGATGTCT